>NC_084989.1:21704701-21817201 GCF_963691925.1 Scomber scombrus
AATGACAATAATATGCAGTGCAGGGAGAGGCAGAAAAACCCTAATGGTCTTCTATAATACTATAGAAAATAATATGAATGCATAAAAGTGATAACAAACCAATTAATTACAACATATATATATATAAATATGTAATAACAACAGTAAAATAAGTGTAAGTGTGTCTGTGAGGGGTTCATTGGCCTCAGCATCTGTTCATTATACATGGAAACTATGAGTTAAAAAAATAAAACACATTGAGGAAAAATAGTTACAATACAGCCGTTAAATGTTCCTTTAAACATCTTTTATAACTTTTTTAAAGATGAACAGTTTTTTTTCTCTGGTAGGAAAAGCTGTTCCATAACTTAACTCAACTAAAATTCAGGAGGAAAAATATCTGGATTGGGACATTTTTCCCACTTATATCAATTATCTCAATAAATGAGCCGGTTACTATGGTTACTAACCATCTTTTGTTTCCTTGCCCCCGTCAGATTCTGCTGAGGGAGGGATGTAAGAAGATCCTGGTGGCCGACTCGCTGTCTCTGCTTCAGAAGATGCACCGAACGCAGATGAGAGGAGTCAGAGTCGATGGTGGGTGTGATTTTAGGGAGGGGGGGGGGGGGGTTCACATCAGAAGCAGGTTAATAGGGAAAAATGTACCATCAGACTGTTATTTTATTCTAACCCTAACCCTTATATACAGTACAAAAGTTTACTTAACTTGTTTCACTTTGAACGTTAGATAGAAGAGAAGAAGCTTTAAGATGAGGTGTTATGTCCAAAATCACTCCCGTTTTATTATATAGTGCTCTACATTTACCTTCCACCATTATATTTGAGTGTCTGAATGCTGAGTGTGTAAATATCTCCACTATGAAACATTAGTACCGTCAAATTAGGAGGTAGTGAATGAGTGAATAAGGGAGTGTCTGATTTCCCGACACAGCCATCATTATTATTATTATTATTATCTTGATATTTTATTGCTTTTCATGCTTCCACCTCATTGATTTTATGTTTTTATTGCCTTTTATTGTTTTACTGTTTGTATGTTTTTATGTTTTTTATTCTGGTGAAGCACTTTGTGAAAGGTGCTGTACTTAATACATTGATGATACATTATTATTATCATCATTATTATTATTATTATTACTATAAGACGAACTCCTTACTGTGTAAATACCAGGAACATTTGCACACATGTATATAATCTCAGGAGCTTCTGCATATTACACATTTATATATATTGCAGATTTATTTACACAGATTGTTTACTGTATGTAGTATTTAATTATATGTAACTTATCACTTTCACCCTTACTCTGCTACTTTTCTCCACTGTACTGCTGTTATCAGTATCTAATCATATCTTATTTTTCTTTTCAGAGGAGAACATTTGTGAATCCTGTCATGCTACTATATTACCATCAGGTGGGTCACATGTGCAGTTATATCCAAACATTGTTTTTTTTTGCATTTGAGAGGCGTTCGCTGCTTATACTCATACTTCGTGCTTCGTGCTTGTGTTTCAGATATGGCCAAAGCCTTCAGCGTGGTCGTGTTTCACTGCAGACACATGTTTCATAAAGAATGTCTACCGTCCGCCGGAACAGTAAGAAGCTTCTCTCGAGTCACAGTTTACACAATAAATCTAATCATTTCCTTTTATGCACGATTAAGTTTCATTATCGTATCTACTAAACATGACTCTCTTGATAATCCTGCAACTTTTTTATCCCTACGCTCAGATTCCTGGCGTGCAGTTTTGCAACATCTGCAGTGCGAAGAAGCGCGGGCCAGGAAGTGGAATACTGGAGATGAAAAAGTAACTTGCAGCATTTATTATTGATGCTTTTATCCTTTTCCCCTGTTGCTTCCCCTCCTCCTCCTCCCTCTCCCCCCCCCGCGACTGTCAGTGCACTGATCGATGAATATCACTTTCCCCCCTCAGTCACTGAACTGTACAAAAATGCAAAACATTTATATCGGATTGTCTCTGTATATTTACCTCCAACAACTGTAAAGTGTTGCTTGTTCTGCTTTGCCACTAATGTGATTTTGTTGATGAAATGTTGAAATGTGCAACGTCTGAAAAATAAAAACTTCACCAAAAAACTGTTGTTGGTTTGTACGAATGTCTCCATAACTCAGTCGAAGTGAATCTAAGTTAGTTTAATTTGATTTAAGAGTCGGCTTAAAGCTATTTAAACAAGCTCAGTTTAAATATGACATAAAAAAGTAATGTACCAACAACTTCTTTTATTAAAAGATTTTATTTGTTTTGTAGAAATGTAAAGACACATGCAGTGTAATATTTATATAATGAAGCCAAAGTGAAAGAAAATGACATCACATTTACTGGTTTAACCCTCCTGTTGTCCTCAAGTCAAGGAAGGAAAGGAGGAGGAAGGATGGAAACGAGGGAGAAAGGAAGGAAAGGAGGGAGGAAGGAAGGAAGGGAGGGAGGGAGGAAAAAGGAAGAAAAGGAAGGAGGAAGGAAGGAAAGGAAAGAAGGATGGAGGGAGGAAAGAAGGAAGGAGGGGGGGAGGGAGAAAGGAAAAGAGGAAGGAAGGAAAGAAGGACAGAGGAAAAAAGGAAGGGAAGAAGGTAGGAGGGAGGGAGGAAAGAAGGAAGGAAGAAAGGGGGATGGAGGGAGGGAGGGAGGAAGGAAGAGAGGAAAGAAGGAACAGTCAAAACAGACGGGGTCAATTTGACCCGAGAGGACGACACGAAAGTTAAGCTTTTGCATTGTGTAAAGTAGGAGGTTGAATATCATCACAAGCATCAGCAAAGGAAGGCTTGACTTCACTTATTTCAATAATCAGGATTTTATTGGTGCTGCAGTGAATGAAAAAAGGGATGAAAAGACACACATGGGTCTCAAAGTCTGAAAGTAAAAGATACAAGATTAAATTAACACAAATTAAATTATCCCCATGTCTTTAAAAAGCTTAAGGAAGTTTTCAATTAAGCTAAATATACACAGGATGAAGTGCAAACTAAAGAAGATAAAACCTCTTACCAGGTCTGCCGACCCATGTGAAGGTGAAAGAGAACAAATGAGAGGCAGCGCTGTCTTTAAATGAGGCTCGAGTGAACTCAATCAGGTCAATTAGGGGATGTCAAAGGGTGAACTGAAGAGCCAATTAGTGAGAATGAAAGGAGAAGAAAAGGCAGTGAGATAAGTGAGGGGAGTGAGATAAGTGAGGGAAATAAAGTGGAATAAATTAAAGAAATATAGTGAATCTTTACTACATATTCCCTTTAATATGCAAAATCTGAAACCACTGTTCACTTCATTTGAATAAGTATAAACTGTATATATAGTTGAAAATACATTAAATATACAGTAAATGCAAATGTATTTATATCATAACTGACTCAAAACGTTCCCTGAAACATAAAAAGTAAAAGCAACAAAATAGAAATTCAGCCCATATCATATTAAAGTTTGACAGTGTGTGCAGAAGTCAGTCAGTTTAATGTATTATATGTGTGTTGTGCTTCCCTGACAAGTAAATAAAGTTATAACCCTCATAAAACTACAATGCAGATTGATTTTTAATGAACATACAAACATTCATCATTTATATAAAGATGTGCATTATTGTCCAAAGTGTTGCTGTGCAAAACATAAATAATAATAATTAATAAAATGTAAGTAATATGTCAAATAAAGAAATAATAAATAATATTTAACACATAAGATCATGATAAGTAATATCTAAATACAATAAGTACATTATAATAACAATAAAGGACAACATAATCATGGAATACAGAAAATAATTATTCATAATATATCAATGTATGTACCACTTTTATTACACACTTTATCTTTATTGACATTAAAAAACAGCTACAATTTCCTTCTACCCAAAATGATCACATACAGAATATCAAACATCCATCTTTTTTTCATTCATATAATAAGAAAAAATACAGGTATACATAGTGTTTTACAGCCTTTGCATTAGAGGAAAATTTAATTAAATCAGTGTACTGTTTGACCTGATTTGTGAAAATTTCTGCTTTTTATGTCAAATTTGCTTTTATGAACATGCAACTTAGCCAATAAAATTGAAATATGTATAATGTATAGCTGCTAATTTAAATTAAGACTTATCATTTGGTATTCCAAGAACATATATTTCCAAAATAATATAAAAAAAAAACAGGCATACATAGTGTTTTACAGCCTTTGCATTAGAGGAAGATTGATTTAAATCAGTGTACTGTTTGACCTCACATTTTGCATTTATGAATATGAAATTTAGCCAATAAAACTGAAATATTTATAATATATAGCTGCTAATCTGATAATCCAAGGGTATACATTTCCAAAAAAACATAAAAATGTCATCAATATGGTTGCTAGTATAGATACACATTATTGTTATTATTATTATAAGAGTCTTATAAACGGGCCAAAACAAGACAGTTTCAGAGCAGCTATAATAAGATTTACAACTTCAATTAATATATTTTTCTAAATTAAAAAATATATATATATATATTAGCTGTGTGAAATCTGTGAAAACAAACTTCCTCATTTTATTCAGACTGTTAGTTTGTGCGAGTGGGCCTTATTATTTTCTTACCACCCGCATTCCGATAAGACCCGCCCTCCTCCGCCTCTGATTGGCCTGACCTCCATGACCTGAAATATCAACCAATCAGAAGCAGAGGTAGGGGGCGGGGCCATTACCGAATACGGGTATGCCAAAAAAAGTGTGGCCTGTAGGCGCTACTACATTACATCACATCCGCTGTTTCCCCTTCCGGAAGTACAGTTAATTTTTATTCACAGGGAGAGAGAGAGGAGAAAAAAAAGAAAAAAACAGCTGTTGTTGGGGGAAAAAAAGAAAACATCAAAGTGAGTTTTATTGACGTCTGTATCTTACCTTTTTACCTTCTCGCTGACACTAATATGGTGAAGACTATAACTCTGTAAAAGCTTTGACGTCTCGTTGTTTTCACTTCATTTGTTGCGAGTTGGCTGCAGCTAGCCTGTTAGCTCCCATATCAGCGAGCTACCTCACCATTTCTGACTGCTAATACTGACAACAATCTGCAGTCAAGTCCGATAAACAGATACGATAATCGATAATGATACAGATTCAAAGTGATTAGACGTGGTGTGGCTGCAGTTTTAAACGTGATTTATCAATGTTTACGTGCACTGTTAGCCTGCCTTGTTGCTTTTTAGAGGAAACCAGGTTAGTCACTGTTATTAAGGCTGCTATAAAAAAAGGATTATAGTCAATACTTTTATAGTAGTAAGCTTGATTTTACTTATATTTTATGCATATCACATTTTATCTGTCAACTAAAAAAAGGAGAAACTGCACTTATGACCTAGTTTTATTAATTATTTTAATTAAGTTGCATGTGTGTTTTTAACTTTGTCCATTATTTTTTGTTATTTACAGCATGCCGGCCTCAAAGAGAGGATCATCCCCTCATGATTCTCAGCCCAAGATGAGGAAGTTGGACGAGGACGCGGAGGCACTGCAGCCAAAAACTGCACCGGCTACCAACAATAAGCCCCATAAAACAGGAAATATGCAAGAAACGACAGCAGCCCCTCGGACCAAGAAGAAACCGTCTGCCTCAGCAGAAGGGGAAAACAAACCAGCCAAGTCATCCATACAGACTTCCCCTCCAAAGGATTCCAGCAAAACCATTTCAGAGCCACCTGTCAAAAAAGCCAAGCTCCTGAAAGCCACAAGTGCCTCCTGCGGAGAAGCTCCCTCGATGAAAGCTCTCTGCAAAGCTCCCATGAAGCGGACAGCCTCCACAGAGTCCGACGAGGATTTAAGTAGTGACGGTAGTAAGACTGACCTCTTTAGAGAGAGGGATGACGGAGACAAAGCGCGCTGCATTAGACAATATTCAAACCGAGTCCGAGTTAAGCGCCAGGCTGAAGAGACGTGTACGGATCCACAGGAGACGTGCCAAGAGTTATCACCTACGCCCTCGGACCCGGTACAGATGGACCACAATTATGGTAGATTCACAGATTTGCTAGATGGTCAAAACTTGGATGAGACTGTTCAGAATGAGGACAAAAAACCTGCAGAGCCTGACACTGAAGCTCAGAGACAAGAAAATTCAGAGTCAAAAGAAGCTTTAGCCGAAGAAAGTGGACAATTAAAACATTTAGAAAGCCAAAATCTTATAGATAAGACTTCATCTACACAGGTATTAGACTCTTTCAGTGGGGCAGAGTCTAGTATAGAAATAAATGAAAACAAAGATGTTGCAGAGTCCATCAAAAGCCAGAAGGGTTTAGATAACGAAACGCTACTGTCTTCAGTGAAAACAACATATTCTAGCAGCGGAGAGGCGAAGCAGTGCTGCGAAAGTGAAGACAGGACAGACGAAAAAGTAGACTCTGTTTGTGGACCTGAAAGTCAGTCAGATCTGAGCTGTGAAACTGACACAAAAGAGCCCACAGTGTCTGGTTCTGATGTAAAATATGAAACTGAGGAAAGTGAGCATGAAGTGAAAGGAGAGACTGAAGCAGGTGTAGAAGCTCGAGTGCCGTCAAACGAAGCAAACTCCACACCAGAGGAGATGCTGATGGAAAATCATAATCCAAAAAGCCAGACAGACCTCAGCGTCAAAATTCAAGTAACTTTCAAGGAGGAATCAAAATCTAACCAAGTGCCAGACGCAATTACAAATTCATGTGACGGCGTGAACAAAATAGTTAAAAAGTCAGAAGAACAGCTCGAAGAAAGCGAAAGAAAAGGAGCTGAATTCCTGTCCGCTCAGTCCGCAGCTGGTCCAGAGTCTTTTGTTGAAGTACAGCTGAGTCACGACGCTCTGGAGGTTAAAGCCAAGACAACTGACAGCTGTACTGAAACGAGTAAAACAACATCTGAGGACAGAGCTGACCCTGCACCGAATGAGCAAAGTGAAAACCAGGAGACAGGAAAATGTAATGACACTACAGACACACCTGTTGATGTTAAAGGTGGTGTTGCAAATTCTACAAGTTTGGGAAAAGAAGAGACGAACTTTGAATGCACCGCAGCACATATTCAGGCTTCAACAGCATCAGCGCCTTTTAATCCTGCCTCTTCCCTGGAAATACAAGGACAGAGGAATCGAGAGGTCAGTGAATCTACCACAGACATATCAAGAGGCTTTCACGACGAGGACATGGTTGTAAAGTCTACAATTATGGAAAATGAAGATAAGATGAACTTTGACTCTGCTAGTGGACCTGAAAGTCAAAATAAAATGGAGATGCAGACACTCACGGCAACAAACACCAGCATTGATGTGAGTAAATCCACCTCAGACATGTCTGATTCAGCGACTGTACATTTTAAGAGGAGCGAAGATGAAGGCAGGATTCCCTCTGAATGTGTCGCAGCTCCTGAGAATCAAATAGAGGAGATTTCTAACTCTGAAACTGGGCCTACAGAGAAAACGCAGAGTCAGAATATCCATGAAGTCAGTGAACCTACCACAGATGCATGTGCTGAATCTCATGAGGATCAGACGGTCGGCACTTCTACAATTACAGAAAATACAAACAGCTTTGAATCGGACATGCAGACAAGAACTGAGGAGATTTCTATCATTGCACCGACAGCTGAAATGCCAAACCAGCAGACCCAGGAAGTCAGTGAACACAACACGGACGTACAACCTGAGCTTCGCGAAAATCTTATGACTGAAAAATCCCAAAACATGGAAAATGTGAACTTTGAATGTGCGTCTGCATCGGAGAGTCAAATCAATTTGAAAATGCAGACTACATCTAATTCGCTCCCTACGACAGAAACACAAAGTCAGAATATCCAGGGTGTCAGTGAACCTACCACAGATGTTTGCACTGAATTTCATGAAGATCAGAAAGTGGACGCTTCTTCAATTAGAGAAAATGTAAACAGCTTTGAATCTGTGGCTGCAGCAGAGAGTCAAAGTGAAATTGACTTGCAGACGTCACAGACATCAGAGACCTCTAATCCAGCCCCGTCACAGGAAATGCAAAGTCAGGGAAGCCAAATAGACTCGGACACGCAGACGAAAACTGAGGAGATTTCTATCATTGCACCGACAGCAATGCAAAGCCAGCAGATTCAAGGAGTCAGTGAACACAACACAGTCATACCACCTGGGGTTCAAAATATGGGAAAGGTGGATTTTGGATGTGCGTCTGTATCAGAGACTCAAATGCAGACTACATCAACACCAGAGACATCAGAGGAGATTTCTATAAAAACTGGACACATATCTTCAGAGGTTGCTGTCAAAAACTCCCAAAATATAGAAGAGGAAGACAAAATGAGCGATAAATGTTTGACTACGCCGGAGAATCAGTACAATTCAGAAGCACAGAGAACGGAAACACAAAGCCAGGAGAGCCGAGAACTCAGTGAACCTGCAGCAGACTTATCTGAAGTTCAAGAGGGTCTAATTATTCCCACAAATGAGTGTAATGAAAACAAGGAGAGTCAAGTAGAAATTGATATCCAAACAACAGCGGCGGATGAGATGATCTCTAATCCGACATCTTCACTGAACATGCAAAGCCAGAAAGGTCAGGAGGTCAGAGGATCCACCACAGACGCTGAAAAAGGCTTAATCATGGCGAGCACTGAGAGTAAGGAAAGCAAGGAAGAGGATATCACTGCTGCTGTAAATCAAATAGAAATGAATTTGCAAGCACCAGCAGCAACCCAGCAGGATATTTCTAATCTTGAAATGCGAATCGGGGGAAGCCAAGAGGTCAGTGAACTCACCGCAGACACTCAAAAAGAGCAAATGAGCTGTAAAAGTAAGGAAGATGAAGTCAATGAATGTGTTCAAATAAATATGGAGACTACTGCAACACCAGGGGAGACAGTAAAACAACAAAATAATAATTATAAGACAGAAGAAGCCTTGTCTAATGAAATCCAGCAACCTCTTTCAACATTAAATTCAGAAGATAAAGAAGAAGAAAACAAGCCAGAAGCAGACCCTGGTGTTGAGGATATGGACGTAATAAGTGGATCAATAGAAGAGGAAAGGCGAGCAATTAACGAGGAGGTCAAAGAAGAGGCTGCGATCGCTTCCGCTGATATGTCCGACGAAACCGTCAGTAACACCGAAGGACAAGGAGAAGGAACTGGAAGAAATGAAGTGGTGGTTTTTGTTTGCAGCCAACCGGACGCGGCCGATATCGCCGTTCAAGATGCGGAAGAGCAGAGCAAGGCGGTTAATCGGCTTCATGAAAACCAGATAGTCTACGAGCCCATTAGTAGTCCAGAAAGCAGCGCTGAAGACGGGGAGGTTTGTGCACCGTTGGAGAAACATGCTGGCGTGTCATTACTTGACATCCAGCACACAGAGGCCTCGTCTGCTAATGAAGAAAACAGAGGAGTTTGCAACCTACAACTGGAAACGGTTAGAGAAGAAATGCATGTGTCAGACAGCCAGGCGGTGATTGAAAACGAGGTCCAAGCCATCTGTGTACCAGAGCGTTCGGCCTCTGCACAGTCGGAGCAGAGAAGCGCAACAGTGGACGTGAAACAAGTCGCAGTGATCAGCTCTAGCGATGATATCAGCGTGCCAGATGGCCGGTCAGAAGATGCAACAGAAAAAACTCAAAGGAATGGCTTTCCAGAGTCTTCTGAACAGATGCGTGAGGACGCCGGACGCCAGGAGGTTGCAGATGTCACAGTGACAACGACTACAGCCATCGCTGCAGTCGAGATCCCAGATAGTACATCTGAGGAGTATGTGATCTTACAACCGGTCCCGGAGAGTGAGATTCCCTTTGATATCGTCACTCAAGCTGCGGCTGAATCGGGTTTGTCGGACTCGCTTTCAGAGCAGGTGAATCCAGACAGCGCGTTGGTGGGTGATGCAGAAAATCAAAGGGTTTTGAATGGTTCCCCACAAAGCTTTCACCCTGAGGCAGAAGTGCAGCATTGTCAAACAACCGGTGAGATCAAAGACGCTACGGTGACGAACTCAGGTGAGGATGAGGACACTGGGGTCGAGATAGAAACTGCAACTACTCCACTTGAAAAACAAGAAGAAGAAGAAAGTGTTCAAGTTACTAATAATTCTGACCAAGACCAGCAACCAGCATCGTCTGAAATGATGGATGTTAACACCACAGACTGTCACACTCAAGGCTCAAATGAAGACTGTAACAATCTGCTGACAGAGAACGTGGATGGTAATTTGGATCTGCATGAAGTGCAAATCCTGGAGGATATAGAGCTCGGCCGTGAGATAGTAGTAGAGGAAGAGAACGAGGAAGACGGTGACATTACAATAATAGAAAAGCCTCAGGAAACACCTGAAGCCGCCGCTCTTAAAAAGCCAGAGGAAATGGTTAATGAGAAAAATAAAGATAAAGACACTTGTGGGACCTCCGTGAAGCAAAACAACACAGCCGAGAAGACTGAGGATGATAAAAAGGGACAGGAGCAACAAAAACCCAAGAAACAAGAAATGAATACGCAGGCAAGGACTAAAGCACGTCTGGCAGCTCTGGCTGAACAAAAGGCCGCAGCCTCAAAGAGAACAGCGAACAGACAACAGCTGAACCTCTTAGCCTTGTGCCAGGAAATCGCCGAGGACATCGCCACAGATAGCATGCTGCTGAAGAGGATAGAAGAAGAGAAACAAGCAGCGGCAGCCGCAGCCGCAGCAGTGGCAGCAAAAGCCGAAGCCAGTAAGAAAGAAAGCCCACCTGTTACCACACCTGTAGTAGAGACCGGTGATGTTGCGACTCCCGCTGGACCAGAAGCGTGCTCTGCTTCGGTGACACCAACCGAAGAGGCACCACTGCCACCACCACCAGCAGCAGCAGCAGCACCGGCCCAGCCCCCCTCAACGACGGCCGCTCCAGCCGAAGCCAAACGTGCCCCGGAGCCCCAAAAGAGGCGTTTCTTCATCACGCAGGTTTCAGTGCCCCTCAAAGTCCACGAGAAGAAGAAGCTGACTCGATATCAACGACTGAGACAGGTCGAACTGCAGAGAGAGAAAATGTCTTGGGCTCGAGTGAAGAAGATGAAGTCCGACCAAGCGAATCAGATGTTTTCGGATATGGAATGGCAACCGTCGCTGTTCTCACCCTCTCCGGTTTCAGTTAATACCGCAATGACGGATCCTTCACCTGCCGCCAGCCCATCTCAATCTAAAACACCTCTCCCAAGCCCTTCCTCCAGTAGCAAACCTGCAACACCCAAAGCCGAAGCTCCTAAAGTTGAGTCTCCTAAACCTGAAGCGAGTAAACCCGAACCCCCTAAACCAGAAACCTCCAAAACCGAAGCTAGCAAAACTGAAATCTCTAAAACCGCACCACCTAAAGCTGAAACCCCTAAAACTACAAGGCAAAGTAAGGCTCAGACTCCTAAAGAGACCCCTCCTCCTGGTCCTTCCCCAAAAGTGACCAGATCATCAGCCAGGAGAGGCCTCCCAGCAGTTCCCCCTCCCATGCCCAACGGACTCAATGCCCAAAAGACGAAGATCGAGTATAAGCCATACAGACCGAGGCCCAAGTACTCCTTTGATGATTTTGAACTAGATGATGACCCTCCGGCAAAGCCCACTCTTCAGCCTAGACCTATGCGCCCCAACCTTCAGTCCAGACCCACAGCTCAGTCCAGACCAACGCTCCTTTCACCTGCCAGACCCGCAGTTTCATCACAGCTCGCCCACCAGGCAAAACTCAAAGCTCAGACCCCCGTCGCTGGGCAGATCTCAGGTCAGTCGAAGCTCGCCATTTCAACCGCGCCTCAGTCAAGGCCCGCCGGCTCCTCAAATCCCGCCGTCACACCCCAATCGAAGGCTTCAGCTGCAGCCTCATCAAAACCTGTCGCACCTTCAGCTAGACCTCTGCTGAAGTCTCCGGTTTTAACGACACCTCAGTCCAAACCTGCTTCTTCAGCTGCAGGTCAGTCCAAACCTGCTGCTGCTTCTTCTTCTTCTTCTTCTTCACCCCAGTTAAAGACTCCTACTGGTTCAACAGCAGCTAAAACATCTGAGACAAAGCCCGCTGCTGCTGCTGCTGCTTCAATACCTCAGAAAACCCCAAATCCTCCATCATCACAAGACAGAAAATACAAGGTAACTCTAAATTATCCCTCGGTGTACGTCACCAACAGCATTGATGAATACAGATGTTACTTATACCTTTTCTCTCTCTCTCTCTTTTCTTTTTAGGATACAACCGGTTTACTTTCATCAGCTCCTTCATCTTCCCTTCCCTCCAAAGAGAGCTCTAAAGCGTCTGACGGCACGCAGCAGAGCGACAGAAAGCCCGCAGGTTTGTATTTATTTGAGTTTAATCTGATTTGTTTGTCACGTCACTAAATACGAGAAAACAAACTCAATCCTTAAGATGTCTTTTAATGTTTATTGTCATATTTCCTAAGCTGTTATTAATGTTTGTTGTGTTAAATTGGAGGAAAAACAACATCTCACTATGTCTGAAAGGCACTTTTAACATAAATGGTCATAATATTCAATATGATATGATATGTTCCTTTGATAAATCTAACTAGTTTGATAGTCGCTGTAGATAGAAATAAGTTAGAGTGAGCATATTTACTCCGGTTTTAGCTGCACTTCATTGGCTCCCACTATCTTTTATAGAAGATTTTAAGCTTCTTTTGACTTGTTTTTAAAGCTCTAAATGGGTTTTGGGGAGCAGCCTACATTGCAGACTGTCACAAGCTCTCAGATCATCTACTGCAGAGTTTTTAAATATACGTAATTATAACACACGAAAATAGGAAGTGCAGCTTTCTGTAATTATGCTCCAAAATAATATAAAACTACCTAAACATTTTTATTTAATCTGGCTTTTAATTAGTGTCATTTTACCGTCCTTATTTTTACTTATTTAATGTCAATTTGTTAAATTTTATTTTATTTGTTTTTTTCTTTATTTGCTGTTTTATTGTAGTTTTATTTTTATTATTATTTATTTTTAAAGCACTTTGAGCTACATCCCTTGTATGAAAGGTGTTTTATAAATATAAATAAATAATTTAATAAAATAATCTAAAGAGTAATAAAATAAAATAATCTAAAAAATAAATTTAAGATAAAAAATTATAAAATAAAATAACATAAAAAATAAATATAAAGTTTATTATTATATTATTTTTTACATTTGTTACAGGACAGCACAATTAAAGCTGAAAAACTATAGCTGCTAAATTATAATTAGTTGTTTCTGTTGCTAATGTTTTATAAAATAGAGTTTATGTTAAGTTTTATTATTCAGCCCTTTCACCTGATGCGCGTACTAGATATTTTCCCGCTGTAGAAGAATCTCACATTTTCTTACTATCACTGATGTCGATCTCTCTCTAGGGACAGAAACAGTCGAGAAAGCTGAGAAGACGACGGACAAGCCTCAACAAGAGTGAGAAGTTTTTTCTTATTTGAAATGTTTCGACCTCTTAGAAACAGAAACAGAAAGCTGTAGTAATCCGATGTTTGTTTTGTATCGCAGCGGAGCAGCGAACCCACGAGACGGAGGGACTCCTCTTTCTGACGCGAGTCTGCAAAAAGAAGTCAAGAAACTAAGAGAGGCGGACAAAGATGGCAGTCAGACTATTATTGTAAGTGATTTAGTTCATTTAAATTCTCCTCTGCATCACACTGATAGCAAGTGATACTGTATTAGAAGTATTTATGTGTATATGGGTCAGTGAGAACTAAGAGTTGGCAACATGAGCAATTCAAAAACATCTTTAAAATGTTTCTTAAAAGCAGCATCGAGCTTGTTAAAATGTTCATTTTTGTATTTTTGTTGGTTTTATATCATTTGAAATGAAATTTGCATCATTTTTTTTAACCAAAAGTAAGACTGAATGCTCCTGAAAATGTCAAATGGTGTAACCACAAAAGAATGATAAATATTAAATATTTTATCCACCAAGAAGGAAAGATAGAAAGAAAGATAGAAACAAGGAAAGAAATAAGAGAAAGAAGGAAAGAAAGATAGAAAGGAGGAAAGAAAGAGAGAAAGAAGGAAAGAAATAGAGGAAGGAAAGAAAGAAAGAAAGAGAGAAAAAGGAAAGAAAGAGAGAAAGAAGGAAAGAAAGAAAGAGAGAAAGAAGGAAAGAAAGAGAGAAAGAAGGAAAGAAATAGAGGAAGGAAAGAAAGAAAGAAAGAGAGTGAAAGAAGGAAAGAAATAGAGAAAGAAGGAAAGAGAACAAGAAGTAGGAAGAGGAAGAAAAGGAAGAAAAAGAAGTAACCACAGTAGAATGATAAATATTACATATTTTATCCACCTACAGTGTATTTAAGTGGACTTATACTAATAATTACTTCATTTAAAACAATGTAAATGTTTCCTGATCTCCATGGTTACCAGATTAAATGTAATATTTAGAACAATTGTATTCCATTACCTTTATTTAATATAAGAAGTTATAATGTAAGATCATGCCAAACTAGTTGATATGGTGTTTTATTGAGAATTGTGTTTTTAAAGCAAGTTTTTATGGTTACACCACTTAGACATTTTTACCATAATCCTCTAATATATTCTCTCAAAATGGATTAGAAGCAGAAATTTGATGCTGAGTCCACAAAAAAAAGGATGTGTGCAAGTTATTCATACGTTTATTTTCACATTTTAACCCCTTTAAATTTAACTAAACCACATGGACACAAAAAAAAACATCACTATGTATGTGTTTATATTTGCTGTTTCTTTTGTCTCACAGGATGCAGGACAGAAGCATTTCGGAGCGGTGGCCTGCAGCGTGTGTGGGATGCTCTACTCCGCCGCCAACCCTGAAGACGAGTCCCAACATTTACTCTTCCACAACCAGTTCATCAGCGCCGTCAAATATGTGGTGAGAGGAGGTTTTATGTCTTGTTTTTTTACAGTATTGACTCATCAGATTATTCAGTAGTGTTCGGTTTATTTGAGCTTCAGTTTAGTACATTTAGACACATGAGAACATCGGCTTTGATATGTGTGAGCAAGAGTGTCTGGAAATCTATATTTAGAGTAAGAAGGTAATCTGAACCATTTACAGGAAATTATGTGTGTGGCAAATAACTGAGATTTCTCGTCAGTATCGGCTGTGTAGCACATTTTCATACATTTGTTTCAGTCTCTTACACCGTTAGAAAAATGCATTGCAGGATGCCACAGTGGGTCAATAATATGAGTTAATCTGTCTGAATAAATCATAATTCCTGCTAACTTCTGTTATGACATATAGGACTGTAACTCTGTATTACATTGGTTTTACTTCGTTATGTTAAATACAACAATTCACTTGCAGAATTCAGTCATTTTAAAGTGTCAAATTTAACTGATGATAACAGCAATTGGACAGGTTATATAAAACCATGTGAATAAAGAACTGGTAGCTTTAAAAGTAGTATTAAATACATGTACTATGCATATTTACAAACCTTAAAATGCAGGTAGTTACTGTATATAGAAAAGGAGAAACATTGGTGTGTCATCATGGCAGGAAAATGTGGTTTTCTTATGTAAATAAAAACTTTTTTTTTCTTTTTCAGGGATGGAAAAAAGAGCGAATCTTGGGGGAATATCCAGACGGCAAGATCATTCTTGTCCTGCCAGATGATCCCAAATATGCCCTGAAAAAGGTGCAGTATGTTTACAGGGAATTAGCCTTTTAATGGAAGGGGGTTACTTCAGGTTTGGAGGAGTCGTTAATTTCAGAAAAACGTCTTGAATAGAAACGGTTATACTATTTAAACGAGGGAGTGAGTGCTTGCATTTTACAGCATTTTTACTGCAGAAAGAAATCAAGTGTTTTATGTTGTAAATATGTTTTATACAAACTGTTTTAGAGCCTTTTACTTGCAGGATGACACTATTAGTAATCAAGCTGAAGCCAATAAGATGCAGAATAAGAACTTAACACATAAGAGATGATACTTTAATGATATGTTTCCTACTAAAATGACACCAGATAGATAGATAGATAGATAGATAGATGGATAGATGGATAGATAGATAGATAGATAGATAGATAGATAGATAGATAGATAGATAGATAGATAGATAGATAGATAGATAGATAGTACCACTGAGACATACCACTGGACCTGTCTATTCTGTAGTGTCATGTTTAGGGGGAAGATAAGGTATTAAAAGTCTTTTGACTCCTTAAAGGTACCGTACAGTACAGCGGCTTTTATCTTTGATTGTGCCGAAGAAACAGATCCAGGATTCGTAGTGACGACTACGTCTAAAGAGAAAGATTAGCTAATCAGGGGAAATACAGGAAGTCCAGAGAGCCAGACGGCCATCTGGTAGAGTACATGATACGGTATTATGGAAGAGATAGTGTTGATAGGTGGTTGTCCGTGTGGTCGGAAAAAAAACAAAAAAACATTTGAATTTCTATGTTTTCACTATTATTCGGTTTCATTTTTATTTCTCAAATTGCATGTTTTTATGTTTTTTATTTCCAATTCTTACTGTTAAATGTTTGTTTTATGTAAAGCACATTGAGTTGCCATATATATAAATAAAGCTGCCTTGCCTTGCCTTAAGACAGCCACACGTAACATCACATTAGAAACACATCTTTAACTATCAAATGGGAAAAACTAAAAGTACCCAAAAGTTGTAAGTATGTAATAAATAGTAATACAATACTCAGTGTGCAGTAAGTGCCAGGAAAAGTGCCTTGTAATATCTAAAAACTCACCTACAAAACAAACGAACCTGTGTTTACAATATCGGTAATTCTGCAGTATCAGCAGATTACATCATTCAAACTGTCTCATGTCAAACAGGCAAAAGGTTTATCTGCCAGCATGAAGAGCAGTTCAGCATTTAAATATCTGAATTCATCTCCCTTAGTTGTATTTCTATATTTGTGGCCTCTCTCTTGACTGTAATATAACCTTGCTGTCCCTCAGGTGGAGGAGATCAGAGAGATGGTGGACAATGACCTCGGCTTCCAGCAGGTGGAGACCAAGTGTCCCTCTCAGACCAAAACCTTCCTCTTCATCTCCAATGACAAGAAAGTTGGTGGATGCCTCATAGCGGAGCACATTCAGGAGGTGAGATTCGACCCACCGATAGTGTCTAATTAGTTTATATTTTATCCCACGTGATATACTGAGGCTTGTCCGTGTGTGTCTGTCTGCTCATCACAGGGGTACAGGGTGATCGAGGAGCCGGTACCGGAGGGTTCGGAGAGAGAGAAGGTGATGTTTGAACGGCAGAGAGCTTGGTGCTGCTCCACCACGCCGGAGCCGGCCATCTGTGGCATCAGCCGCATCTGGGTGGTCAACATGATGAGACGTCAGGGCATCGCCTCGCGCCTGCTGGAGTGCCTCAGGTCAGTCCTCACACCGCCAGGGTTTTGATATTGGACTTGAGGGTAGTGTAATGTGGACATAAGTAACACTTCTTTACTTCGAGTCTGGTTCTGCTTGAGGTTTCTTCCGGTTAAAGGAGAGTTAGGTGCTGCTCAGAGGGGAATATTGGGTCTCTTTTAACCCCCACATACTGTTCATATTCTGACCCGTCACAGTATTTCCTCATAATTAGTCTTTATACCAAACTTCTGAACCATAAGTCATTCATAAAGACCTCATCAGTCATAAATAAACATGATTAATCCTTAATGAAGCTTTCAGTAAGCAGAGAAAGTTTATTTTTAAAAACTTTTATGTGGAAAAACTGTATTAAAAAAACATTATATTATGGTCCAATTTCAACAAATAATATTAAATGTGAAGAATGAACACATGTTGAATGATGATATTTGAATTTTTAAGATAAATATGGAGCAGACACGCTATAAAAATGATTTTTAAAAAGGTGAAATATTTCCTTCTTTGTATATAATGGGTCACATTAGGTAAAGTCATCACATTTCAGGCTAAAAGAAAAATTCAAAAGAGTGTTTTTACAGCTCTCGGATGTAAAAACAGGTCAAATTTGCCCCTGAACATTATGTAAGGATTAAATTAAAGAGTTCGATGTAGACGTGCATCAATAATAATAAACTTTATTTATGTAGCACTTATCTTAACAATGTTACAAAGTGCTTTACAGAAGGAATGAAGCCACAGAAGGAGCACAGAAGTAATAGTACATGATGTATAAAATAATAAAACACACAGAAGTAAAACAGTAAAGAATAAGATCAATTCAGTTCACTTTCCAAAAACTTTCACAAAGAAAAAAAGGTTTTAAGAAGATTTATTATGTCTGAGTTCAGAGGGGAAGTGAGTCCCAGAGTTTCAGGCCTCTGACAGGAAAGGCTCAATCACCCTTTGTCACCAACTGTGACCTCGGAGTGACCAGCAGGGCTTCATCTGCAGATCTTAAGAATCGAGAGGGGACATACAACTTCCAAAAAAATTGGAAAGGTAACTCGGAGCAAGACGGTGTAACGCCTTAAAAGTGAGTAATAAAGTTTTTAATTAATGCAAAAGCCAGAGTAGGGAGTCAAGCACAGGGGGATAAGTGTAATGTTGTAAATAAAGATTGATTGATTGATTCTTATTCTGTTGTTTTTTCTCCACAGGAACAACTTCATATACGGTTCATACCTGAGCAAAGACGAGATCGCTTTCTCCGACCCCACTCCCGACGGGAAGCTCTTCGCCACACATTACTTTGGCACTTCTCAGTTTTTGGTTTATAACTTTGTGAGCGGAACGCGCTCCACGCATCCGAAAACAGACGCAGTATGATAAAATACCTTCAGCAAAAAAAAGGTAACGGTGGATTTTTAACCGAGACGCTCACTGACCAACGGGACCTGCCCTCACTTAACCGTGTCTGACGCTGACTCTTTACATGCAAAACCATTTAAAACAAAACAAAAAACAAATAAACTGTAAATTTCTCCTTGGAGAGGACACACATGGGTTCAAATCTCAGGATGAAAACAACAAACTGTTGTTGGAAAATATTATTAATTCACCCTTTAATCCTTCCCTGCATAGTATTTTGCAAAAAAAAAAAAAATTATAATATTTTCTTTATACCTTTTTAAGTAAACAATTTGGATTTATTAGAAGTATACATGCATGATCTGACAGCAATAGAAAACAAAGTGCATTTTATTGTTTTGTTTTTTAATCTCTGAAATCATAAAATCAAGTTATTAAATTAAATTAAATGGTTATTTTCTAGTTTTGTCCCCATTATGTAATATTTTTTAACATACATGATGTATTAAATTGAATTTTTTTTATTTTTTAACATGTTCTTTAAAGTTAACAATGATGCTGTCATCGATTATGTTAAAGATCACAACTGCACAATTTACATCGAGTGGATCAGTTTTCCACGTTTGTCCCCTTTTGATTTTAACGTCGTGTTTTTGTTTTTTTTAATCGTGACATCTCAATCATCTTTTAAAAAGCAAAAAAAACAAAACAAAGGTGATTTAATCAGAGGGTCTCATTTCAACACGCGTCACAATCTGAACGAAGAGATGTGGGGTTAGAACTGTAGCTCGGGCATTACTTTGTGTGCTCTAATATTTCTTAGATCACCTTTGCCTGAAATTGTTGCGTTTTCAAAAGCTGAGCCATATACTGTACACCATTTAGCAGGGCATTGTAGCCGATACTGTATGAGAGATGTCTTTTTAATTTCACCAAGGCTGTTTATTGCTTTGTTTGTGCCTGAATGAATAATGTGTGACTTAAAAATGTTTTGTTTTTTTCTCTCTAGTCGTACGTTCTGCTAAGCAAGCGTACGGCTTTTTATTGAGTTAGTGTAGAGTGTCATCCTCCTATTCCTTAGTAACAATGAATTAAACTGTATATCAAATGATCATGTAGATTTATGCATACTATAACAAAAATCTATAATAAGAGATGTGCAAGGACTTAAGGTTAAATGGTTTAAAGTGATGGAGCATATCATCCAGATGTCAGCTTATTATCAGTGCAAACAGGACATTTTTTTGCTCAGTGATCAATGATGACGAGGGGTTGAGATGAACGTCTGCCTGTCACCACACAGATTTACAGTTTCATTGTAACACATCCCTTATTTTCCTTATTAAAAAGCAAGTTACTTTTAGAACGACGTGTCGTGAAAGAAAAAAAGAAATTTGATTTATACGAAGCTGTTATGTAAATATTTATTTAAATAATAAACGTTTTAAAACATGCCTGCTCTTCTTTTTTTTGGAGGTGAGTGTGTGATATCTATATTTTTATTACTCCATAAAAGGTCATTTTTGTACTGAGCCTTCAGTCTTCAGGGCCCCTAAGGATCCTTAAAAAGTCTTAAATTTAGTTTTTGATATTCAAGGTTTTAAAAATGTCTGGAAATGTATGAATTAAGGCATTACATTTGATATGAGAGTAATTATATTTGCTCAGTTTATCCATTATTATTATTTTCTGATTATTTTACACAACCAACCAACTTATCAATTAAAGTAAAAGATAATCAGGAGTTGGAACTAAAAGAAATTAATCATTTAGTTGCAGTCCTATATATATTTTGTAATGAGCCTCTAAGGATCCTTAAAAAGTCTTAAATTTAGTTTTTGATATACAAGATTTTTTAAAAATGTCTGGGATTGTTGGAGTTAAGGCATTTGATTTCATTTGAGCGTAATTATATTTGTTCAGTTTTTTATTTTATGATTATTTTACATAAACCAACTTATACATTTTTTTTTTTAAATCAGCAATTGGAACTATTGGAAATAATGAGACTAATAATTTAGTTGCAGTCTTATATAAATAACCTCTAAACAAGCTCTATTTCAACCCACTAAAACAGTAAAATCCTGCTTTTGCATTATTATTATTATTATATGCCTCATCAAAGGTTGTTTTTTTCCTTAAAGGAGGAGATCTTAAAAGGAGATCTTAAAAGTCATTAAATTTGTTCTTAAAAGATGTGCAGATACCCTGCCCTGTATATTTAAGGTATTACCCCACTCTAACACACCTGATTCTAATAATGAACTCGTTATAAAGCCCTTCGACAAGCTTCAGCTGCTTGATAACGAGATAATTATTAGTATCAGGTGTGTTATAGTGGGGTAATACCTAAAACATGCAGGGCAGTAGCTCTCCAGGAGCAGGGTTGGAGACCACCAGCATAGAAAGTGAATGTTGTAAATTGTTCAGTCTTGCTTTGTTATATTGATCATCAGTGACACCTAGTGGCCAATCTGGTGTCAACTATTCTAATTATTTTACCTCACATTATTTTGCAGTTGAATTATCTTCAGAGTCTTTATAACTAATGTATTAATGAGATACAGTCACTGATTATGTATCTATACGAGTTCAAATGTGGGAAATGTCTGGCTGTCATGTTTTCTCTTTGTAGTTGCAGATGTAAACACTCCCCTATTAGTGCATTCCTCGACGCTCCTGTCACAACACGGGCCAGCTCGATGGCAACTTCTGAGAAACAAAACAACCTTAGAACAACACGGATACTTCCTCAGGCAGAGAGTGAGAAAACAGAAGTCTCCGCTCCTCCTCGGGGATCTGATACTGATCAGTTAGGGAGAAAACAACTGAGCCGACCCCCTTCTGAGGTATCTTTAACACAACTTGGCCTTTTGACTCTTTTACTCTCGCTGAGATCACCTCGATCACCTGAAGCTGCTTTGTGGGACGAAATGCACACATAAATAGATAAATAAAGACATGAGAACATTTGGAAATACATACTTTTATTATCACACACAAATTTAAATAGACAAAATTGTCACAGCTGCCTCTTTGAAAACAATTAAACTTTTAATCCTATTTATAAATGTGTATAAAGATTAACTTAAATATGACTTCAGCTACGGTTACTTGGTCAAAATCAACCATTATTTACACTTTACACACTTTAACATATACAAAAAACATATTAAATCAAGCATCACTCTGATCTGTTATTGACAATTTCTATAATCTGAATATAATCTGTTTTGTATTCGGTTGTTTTACGACTGTTTAGAAAAAATTGACAGCACCATTTTGACCTGAACTTGAGGCCAAACCACCGGAGCTGCGACCACAGAGTGACCGGTTCACTCAGTGCAGTGGGGGATTGGCCTTGTTGCCTGACATCTGCGGGGACTTGATCTGTTTTAAGAGTTTTAAAACAGGATTACAGTAATGCTCTGTGTACCTGTCATGTTTACAGGAAACATGTAACAGGGAGAAACAGCTGCTCTGGAGTGTTTGTGGCATAGAAACAATCAATAATGTTCACTATTTGTTACATTGAACATGAAACATGAACTGCATCACAAGCTCTGAATATACATGGTTAAATATGGAGGTTAAATAAAGGGTTAAACCATGTGCTATGACTCGTTACACATAGCTCATATGAGTGTGTATTATACCACGGTTATGGCAACATAAAAAAGTAGGCACCAAAGACAAGATAATATACTGTAGCCCAGCAATGTGCATGTATTTCAGCAAATAAGTCCATAATCCTTGATTTATGATTATGTTTTGTTTTGTTTTTAAAGTTTAAAGCAGTGTTCTTACAGGATGGGACAGTTTTGACCACAAAAATTGTACACTATGTCCAACACATCAGGTTCTTGAGGCCTTCTGTTCACAACACCCTGACTTTTCTTAGGCTGCACCGCAACAACCGCATTATCTGTCAGCGGGTGCACTTTGTTATCCTTCATCTTAAAGTCTGTAATGCTGACACCAGGAAGTGTGCCGTTCTTCTCCGCCCACGTTTTAGTGTCCTCTGTATTGTCTTTTGTCTCTGTGATGCTATCGCCGTTCAAGCTGCCTTTGCTCGCCGTGCTCAGCTCCTCCTGACACACGTCCGATTCACTAGCATGAGGCAAAGAGAAGTAGGTACACTTTGTTGAATATGACTTTTTCGTGTCTTCCACTTCAGACTTTGTGTTGAAAAGGGAATATGGAGTGCTCTCTGCTGTATCCTCACAAATTCTTTCATCTTTGGGACAGTTTTTGTTAATCCCAACTGGGTCCGAAACAGACTTTCTCATCAGTGTGCTCTCATTCAGGAGCCATCTACCTTTATCAATGGGGACACTGTCTCCAGGCCCGACTTGTACATTAAAAGCAATGCATCGTGTTGCTTCAGTTAAGGTGTCCAGTGCATTAGTGGAATTGAAATAAGACAACTCAGACATGGCTTTGGAGCGGGCCATGTGGAAAGGAGAGAAAATTCTTGGCTGTTCTTTGTTTTTCTGCTTGGGTGCAGATGGAGGCCTTTCGCTTTCAACCTCTTCAGGAGTAACATCCTTCTTGCCGTAAAGCCTTTCAATTGTCCTCCTCACAAAGCCTTTAGTGATGGTTGTCCGCGATGAATCATCTTCACCACTGGACAGCTCGCTCGAAGTCTGAGACTGATAGCCGCCACTAGCTGAGGTCTCGGCTCTTAACTCGACCCGCTGTGATCTGTTCGAGCTCGGCAAACGTCGCTGCCCTTGCTGAGTATCTGTTGAACTCTTTGCCAGGAACATTTCTCTGATTGACTTCACCCTGCTGCCCTCGGGCTCTGTGGTGATAACGCCGCTGCAATCGTAGCTGAAAGACAGTGACGATTGAGGGACTGGTTGGGTGCTGACAGCTGGCTGAGATGTGGGAGATTCGGAGGTATTAACCTTTGGAGGAGATTCCTCAACATCTGACACAAGAGGGACATTTTTTTGTGAAACAGATGTTATCTTCTGGGCATCAGCAGCTTTCTTTTCCAGAAAATTCACCTTCTCCGCCACCGAATGTGATACTATGGCTTCACGCTTTTGCCTGAGATTTTGAGCCTTTTCAGGTTTTGTATATTCAGGCGATTTTGCTATTACAGGAGCTTCTTGATAATCTGCACAGCTCTCTTCTATGTGTCTGTCAATATTGGCATGTTCCTCCTCTGAGCTTGAGCCTTTGTCAGAGCAGCTTAATTCCTCCTCAGTGGAGCTGCTGATTTGTTTTACTTTTGGTGGCTCTATTTCTACATGTTCTTCACAGCCGCTGTCCTCCTCTACATCAAAACTATCATGCTTTTCCAATGTCTCAGACTCTTCTATTAAGCTTTCTTTAATGATAGGTGAATCCTGACTTTCTATCACATTGCTTACATTATTGTCAGCATGAATGTCTTCATCTTCTGAGCTAACCTTGTCCTCATCTGTCTCTTTAAACTCTTTCATTTGTTCATCTTGCTGATCATCGAGGTGTTCTTCCTCGCTCTCAGGTTCAGGTTCTGATAAATTCTCCTCAACTATAGCCCTTAGTTCCTTACGTTCAACCTCTGGCTGCTCTACCTCTGAAAAAGATGGCTCATCAACGTCTGAGTTACATGTGCGTTCATTAGCGCTGACATTCAGTTCAACGGAGCCTGTTTCCAGATTTTTGTCACTCAGTTCCTCACATTCAACTTCTGGTTGCTCTTCCTCTGACAACGACTGGTTTTCACTATCTGGACTCAAGGTGCTCCCCTTACTGCTGGCATTCAGTTCCACATAGTCGGTGCTTGGTGGTTCAAAGTGAGGTTCAGGATCTGATAAGTCACCTTCCCTGCTTTCCTGTTTTCTCTCCTCACATTGAACTTCAGACTCCTCTGCTGAGCTTTGTTGTTCACCTGCTTCTGAGTTAGAAACACTTTCCTCACAGCTCACTTTCTGTTCTAAATCTTTATTGGCACTTGACATCCTCTGCCCTTCGTCATCTGAACCTGACTCATTATCATAGATAAGCTCATTCTCAGGAATACATACGCTTTCTTCACTTTGCCTACACTCCTTATCTTGCTCCTCTTCTTCAGAGCTACAACTCTCAGCGCCACTCATATTCGCCTTTTCTTGGCTTGATGTATCTTCACCGTGGCCTTGCTGCTGATTTTCTGCCTCCTGATTTTCTTCATCCTCTACATCCCTACATGTCTGCGTGTCCTCGCTTCTCTCTTCCTCAAAAGATACTTGACTGTTAAGCTGCCTTTCTTCAGATAATTGTTCGATATTATGTTCAACTGCTGGTGGATATTTAGCTGCACAGTTCTGACCATGTTGATCATCGTCATCGTCTTCAGTTGTCTGGTCCGTTGAAACCTGCTTTAAATTGGTTTTCTGACTATCTGCTATCTCTACATTGGATTGTTTCAGCTTGTTAATGTCTGTGAAGTTTTTAATGATGGAACTAATATCAACTTTAGCTTCATCATCTTGAGTTACATCCTTGACATTAACGGCCCCATTTGTGGAGCCATTGACTACAGCTGCATTACTATTTTCATCTGCTGACATCTTTCCTTCATTGTCACTCTCACTTTCGATATCCCCCGAAAGAGAAGCCAGTTCCTCCTTAAGTGTCTCAGGTATGTCGAGCCCACTCATTATCTCATCAATAACATTTTCTTCAAGGCCACAGTCTTGTTCAGGAGCCTCGGATATAAATTCTTTCTCAGAACAATTTGGTGTTGAGCTGCGACTCTTGCATTTATCACTGATTTCTTGAAAGCCCCTCCAACTTTCCAGGAGCTGTTTCGAAGCCGACTTTTGTAAATCAGACAAACTAGTTTTTAACTTGTGGGAATCTTCAATGTTGGCGATCTCTCTGAGGGAATCGATCATTTTCAAAGCCTCTGCACAACTGACATTGTTTAGATTCAGCTCATCCCCATTTAGGTTAGTTATACCTTCCTTTAGGGTCATGACGGCCAAGAAAGCAAGGAGAGCTTTAGATGATGAGCCAAATGTAGAGGCCACATGAGAGGAGAAGTCAGGCAAGCTGTTGGACTTTTCCAGACATGATTGACGTTTGTTCTGTGTGATTTGTCTAATTGACTTGATTGAGTAGCAAATCTTCTCAAGCACTGGTTTCATGTTTGGCTGGTTTGAGATGTTTAACGGCTGTGGCATTATTTGTGTGTCTATGGATTTGTCTTGATAGGCTTTTCTAAGTTCATCTGTCTCGTTCACCTTATTGTCGTCACTCTGATCAGATGTTTCGTCCATCCATTGGTGATGCTCGCTGTCGGATGGCGATTGTGTTTTATTCGGATACTCCGACGCACTCTCTGAGGAGAGGTTTCTGGAGAGCTGCTTTTTATTTGACTTGTGTCTGACAGGAGGTGATGCCACATCCAGAGTTTGAGAATATGGAGAAGGTTTCTTTTGCTGTTTGGATGTATTAAGTTTCTGCTTTCTCTCAAGTGATGGGCTGGTTTGCGGTTTGGATGTATTAAGTTTCTGCTTTCTCTCAGGTGATGGGCTGGTTTGCAGTTTGGATGTATTAAGTTTCTGCTTTCTCTCAGGTGATGGGCTGGTTTGCAGTTTGGATGTATTAAGTTTCTGATTTCTCTCAGGTGATGGGCTGGTATGTAGTGTTGCCTGTTTTCGTGCTCCAGTATTTGGTGAGGTGGTTTTATCAAGAACCTGGTTACGGAGTGATTGTTTTGGAGAGTTATTATGAATTTCAGAGGAATGTTTCTTTGTTTGAGGTTTCCTCTCTGGAGATGGACTGCTCATGAGTTTTACTTTTTTCATCAAAGCTTTAGGTGATGATGTCGGAGTTAATGATGGTGTTTTAATTTCTTTCGTCTCTTTAAATGGGAGATTACTTGGTGTCAGATCTACACCTGAAGAAATACTGTCTGGTATTTTGTCTTCAGATGTTACGCTTGTTGGAGACACAGAAGAACCACATGATGGACTATTCATCGATTGCTGTGTCTCTTCTGGTTGTGTTTTGCTTGGGTGTTGTGTTGAACAGGTGTCATTTGGCAGCACATTATCACCCACTGTGTTGATGGGAGCAGATGATGTGCTCGTCTCCGAAGTGGCATCACTACATAAAGTATATTTATCTGCACAAGCCCTTCTGAGAGACATTTTCCTTTCAAGAGATACATTACTGACCAGTGGGGCCCTTTTAGTAGTTCTTTGCAATTGTGCTTCTCCCTGCGTGAGAGGATTGTCAGTCTGAATTGATGTTGTCCCTCCCACTGTGTGGTCAGTGGGTGATTCGGCCTTGTCAGATGTAGGACTGATAGATAACGGATGATTATCTGATGTTTGACTGCTCACTGATGATAGCCTATATAATGGGCTGCTGGTCTCTGAAGGTACATCCACCATGCATTGTTCAGCATTTGATAGCTCTGGTTTTTCAAGGCTTTCAGCAGGTGGTGGAGGTGGTAGCTCCATTGAAAGCGTACTGTAAGGTGTTGCCTTTTGAATTGAGATTTTGATTGCTTCTGATTCATTTTCCACTTCACTGCCTGGTGGTTTTTCTGTTGAGCTTATACTAGTTAGTGGATTTATTTCAGAATAAATACCTTCTGAGTGGGATTTCATTTCCTCTGTGTTATTCACTTCATATCTATTGCAGTTGTCTGTATTTGTAGAGGTGGCATGACCATGAGCGATTTGCTGCATGGCCGTCGTTGTCTCCACTGATGGACCTGATTTGTTTTCAAAGGACTGGATTCTCTGCTTGACAGAATTTTCTTGCACATTTTCAGGCAGTGGTGTTTGCATTTCTGATTTCTCACAACACTTTACCTCCTCTGCAACAGTAATCAACCCACAATCATTTCCTGACTCCCCGACCATATCATTTTCTGTTTTCTCGTGAATAACTGCCTCCAAGCTCTTACTTTCAACATCTGAGTAGTCAGTGGGATTAAGATTGGCTTTCTCCAGCCAGTTCTCTACATATTCATTAGTGACAGAGCTGGAGGAGTTAAAAGCAGGCATTGACATGCTTTCACTGACATCATAAGACTCAATTTTGTTGTTTTTCTCCTGATGCATTGATGTCTGACGTTGCAATGTTCCCCGTGGCTGGTTTACTTCAGTGAGAGAAACATCCAGCCTGCTTGTTTCAAGAGAAACTGTCTCACTTATGTTTATTTTCTGTGGTGATGGTATAGTTAGGTCTTTTATTGTCTCATCTGATGATTTTGAGCTCTTTGTTGTATCACCCCCATCCCTGTTTTGTGTAGATCTCCTTTTAGGCTTCATAATGGTTTTTGCTGATTTTGATTTATTCCCATAAATTCTCTTAATGAATCCAGCACTGGAGAAAGTTTTCACTTTCTTATGTTTCTTGGTTGCTTCTGCAGGAGTTTTGTTTCGCCTTTTGCCTGGTGTCATGAGTCGATGAACACGTTTGTTGATCACTTTGGGTTTTGAGGATAACATAACCTCTCTTTGTTCTGGCTTCTCTTTGCCATTAGTGGACTTTGGGAATTGTTGTTGCCTATTTGTTGCTTGAATTGCCCCAGTCTTAAATGACGGCACGGTTAAATCAGACAATACTGACGTGCTCTCAGCCCTCCAGATACTAATGGACTCAGAAGCTGTCGAGGGTCTCCAGAGCTCGAGTTCAAATTCATTGTTGGAGGAGAGCCGTCCTGTTTCTGAAGTAGCTGGCCTACAAAAAGATGTGGAGGATTCATGTGCATAAAAGTTTGCAAGGAAATTATCCTGGTATGTCTGCTCCTCATATATGTGTACAACAGTTTCAGTGACTTCCTCCTCGTCGGAATCAATCTGCATGATTTCAGTCATGCTAGCTGAATTGAATGTGGATACATTTCTGCTGTTTATAGTTTTGGCATCCACAGAGCCAAATCTTCTGGGTTTGGGTACTGGTCTTGTGCTACTCTTGACCCTGCAGTATTGCTCTGTCATGGCTCTATTTTGTGTCTGTTCTCTGTATGAGTAAGAGCCATCCATGTCCTTTTGAACCCTTTCTGCCGTCACTGATTTTAAGCTGTCCAAAGAACCTTGCCTTTTTCTAAGTTGCTTGTGTCCTGGGGTTGGAGCTCTCCGAGGGGAAAGCACATCCATCGGTACTTTGATGTCAGCCTCTTCATTACTATTTTCACTGAAAGCTGCACTACCCATTGATGGTGGATCCTCATCGTTGTTGTCTTTAGTTTCATTCCTGTTAATGGTGTCAATGGAGGCAGCTGGGCTTTGTAAATCCAATGAGTTGGAGAGTTGAGATTCAGGCGAGCAGATCTTCTCTGACTCAGACGCCGGTAGACTGGTCGTATTAAGCTGATTGGCTACACTGGACCGTGTCAGGGTTGTCGTCCAGTGGACAACTTCCTCTTCCTTAATTGTCAACCGCACCTTCATTTCCACTGTCATGCTGCCATCCTGGTTCACTCGAAAGGACTTCTCAATGTCGTCCTCAGTGGGCATCCCGTCAACTCCATCGCTGAGGCAGGTGTCATGCTCCGTTTCTGCGACCGACCCCAGTAAACGGCTTGACTCCAACTCCATGGAGTTGGTGGGGTTACTGGGTAGGTCACATGAACATCCCGCAATGGAGTTTTGAATCCGACTCACAATGTACCTCTCCGATGCGGGGGAGAATTTTCTTGACTTTGATGAATATGGGAGCGACTTCTTTTTACCTTTTCAGTCAGTCAAAAGAGGCACAAAAAAAGGTTAAAAAATGAAGTAGGAATGTCCAAAGATTTCAGGAAATTATTGAAGAAGATTGACGTGCAGTTTTAGAGGATGCCCAAGAAGCATGAAGGGAGAAGAAAGAGAAAAAAAAGAGAAGTTAGAAAGATTGTACACGCATTCACAGCTCATGAAGAACAATAGCCGGCAGGCAGCCGCATAGACAGTGTATGTAGGTCATCTGCGGTATTATGCGTAATATCATTGCCTCAGCACTTTCCTCTCCCAATCTTCATCCCATGCAAGCAGGTAGATTACTGCAGATGCTTATACGTGCCATATGAATAAAGGCCCAGTGGGATAACACATTGTTCAATTTGTAAATGTAATTAACTAAACAAAACAAAATTATTGCACAAAGATATTTATTTATAAAACGTACGATTTAAAGCCTTTAGTCTTCTGGGACCCGTTCGGTTGGCATTCAGCCGGGTTGGGGCTGGTGATTTCTGTGCATCGTAGTTTGCAGACCGGAAAGGCTCCCGGCCTGCAGCCACAACTGTCCCAGAGCACAATATCAAGCCTGGGAGACCATCCACCTGCAACAGATACACAAAGAAATGTGTCACTTTAATGGCATTTAACTTTAATAGCAACAGAAACATTTTAAGTATCTCATGGAGTGATGTACTTGAGAGTTTCTGTACGTGTGTGTATGTGTATGACCAGTCTAAAATTGGTGCATTATTTTATGAAGGAGCACCTTTAAATACCATTGAGGCTTTCAGTTTACAACAGATCCTTCACCTAAAGCCTCACAGTGTAGTATCCCAGCATGCCACTCGTAGGTATTACGTTGGGTTGCCAAAGAAGCTTAACACTTTCTCTCCTCATGTGACAGTTATTACAGGCAGGTTTAAGTAAGTCATTTATAGGTCAATAATTTTGTTACCAAACCAGAAACATGCACACTTCCACTGTATTTGAACGGTTAATTTTAAGGAAGTAAAAAAGTAGAAGTAAAAAAGTAAAGGCCTACACCTGTGTTTTTACAATTAAAGTGAGTGAGTTTGCTAGATGAGGCTGTACTTGAGTCTGTTCATAGTTTACAGATTAGGCTGTTTAATTTGTTCCACAGACTTTCGGTTTTTGTTTGACTTCTTGGCCGGAGAAGAGGAGGTTTGGTGGATTGCTGAGTGCTTTTTTTTAGTCGTGTACCAGTATATAGTGCTTGTAAAATTATTTTTCCTTCCCATAAATACAATGTATTGCACAGTTTGTGTTGTGTTGATGAAGGAGAACACTCACACGTCTGCCATCGGGTGTGTATAATTTCACCACATGGAATTGCATCAGGCCTGAAATATATCCCAGGATAGATTCATATGTGGGTGTAGTCCTCTTTTGGAGCAGCACAGTGTGTCTGATTGAGGGTTCTCCATTGCGAAACACCAGTAGTCTCTTAGGTGTGCGCACAACCACCTGCTCCTGCCCGTGGATGTTCCTTCCGGGGAAAAACTTGGCTTGTTGAACTGTCCGACGACGGGAACTAACATGTGCGTGATACCAGGGCGGTAGCTTCTTTCTGGCCAGCGCCAGATTGATGGGTTTTACCTTACGGCTGTCAGAGCAGATGTAGGATTTTCCATCCTCCAGTTCATCCAAATTATTGACTGCATGAACCCCACGAGGGGTGGTGATGTTCCTCACACCGAATGGTAGGGGAACCTTTTTAGACAGGCTGTCCAGGAGCGCATCGAAGGTTTTAAAGGTACGGTTGTTGATGACCATACGCAGACCATTGAACTGAGGGTCTCCACTTTTGTAGAAGCACACCCGCTTGGATGGGATCGGGTCGATGACGCTCGGGTGGCGCGGGGTGCCAAAGGTGCGCACGCTCCCTGACAACTGGTCAGGGGGGATCCTCGGAAACCCTGTCTCACTCATCATCTTTGACTGTCTGCAAGGGAAGATAGCAAAGTAACGAGTCAGACATTTAGCAGGAGCATGGAGGAAGACTTTTTTGTTATCTAGATGCTTCTCAATTGACGTGTTTCTCAAATGTAATTTAAGACTTAGTGTGCACATTCGACAGAAATCGTAAATGGTAGCATAAAAGACGAATGATGATACAAAACACAACAACCACTGTGTCATTGGTGATAAACTCCAGAGCATTTTCAAAGGTGCCTCTTCACATAAAACACATTTTTAATCTTCTATGTGTTTTTTGTCCAGAAATGGTATTAATAATAATAATAATGATAAGAAGAAGAAATGTTTAATACTGGAAATAGTCTAATTCCTGTCAGTGATGCAACAAATAATCATGAGAAGATTAAGATGAGGTTTGGCAAATGTATTATAAAAAATGTCTAAAGTGACAACTGTTAATTAAAAACTTCTTCATTTCGAGTCAACAAACCATGTTCAAAACAACTAAGGTCATTTCTGAATGGTAAACAACCTGAATGACGCACACATATGTTGTTTACTCCGTAGGACTGCAGCTGTCAGGTGAATTGGCCTTCTGGGAAACTTGCCACGTGATCTTCAATTATTTGATTAATTATTTGATTGCCCTGATTTGTACAATTTCCCAGCATTTTTTTTTTTTAGCACAATCATTAATATATAAGGAACATTTATCTTTTATGTCAATGTTATCAGAAGCTTTACACTATTTTCTATTCAATGATAAACATACAAACCCTATTTTGTGTTATATCAGTAAGTAATGTCTCAACATGCTCAAATCAAAACATTTAAAACATGTTATTTTTACTTTATTGTCAATTTCTCATGACAAAATAAATAAGAAATAAACAGACATGCTGTTATTAATTAAAACTGATCACATTTTTACGGATTAAAAGTTTATCAAAGACATTTCAGATGTTTAACTTTATATTATTTGTCAGTGTAGTTGATAAAAGAGGATTTTTATTCACATTTAGGACAACAAAACCAAAGCAACCAAAGCATAACGTGGTTTTTCTACCGCTGTAACTGTAGCATATAACTGACTCTCTATTATTACACCAGCAACCAGCAAATTCAATAAACTGAGTGAGTAAACAAATACACAAAAATCCAGATTCAAAATGATAATTTCAGAATGAACTCACCTACGTCAGCATCATGAAACGACCCCTGAAATGTTATTCCGTGCTTTACATCATGATCGGCCGTTGAACTAACAGCACAGCAACAGTTTATTTCAGGAGACACACCGTCCCCGTTAATTTGCTTAATCTTTGCTCAGAGTTAATCTCCACTGCATGTGCAATGCGCGAAAATCCTCTTCAGGAAAGGTGTGTCACACAGATGCATGTAGAGTGATCATAACAAAGTGGAGAAATAAAGACAAATAATGACATTTATTTATATTTGCATTAAAATAGATCATTAATGAAGAAGAGGACTAAAGTAGTTTAAAATAAAGCCTGTTGCATGACAGTAACATTAAACATCCTTAAGTGTTTTTGCACTGTTGCTTTCTTTGTATTTATATTTATATTTATTATATTTTTATTTTATTTTATGAGTACTATTATGTGTATTTTAGTAATTCTTTTAGTTTTTTTCATGTCAATAGTTACATGTGGTTGTCTTGACAACGGCTGTAGCTACTGTACACAAGTCATTTCCTTAGAAAGATCAATAAGATATCAATTTATGTATCTATCTATATATCTATTTATATTATAATATTGTATTAAGACTTAAAGAGGACAAAAAAATTAATGTATATCATTCTTCAAAGAGCTTTAGCCTGTTGCGTGACAGTAAAATTAAACATCTTTCAGTGTTTTTGCATTCGTGTTTTTTTTGTATTAATATTAACATGTCTTCTATTTTCATTTTTTATTAGTACAATTATGGATATTTTATTAATTATTCTAGTTTTGTTCCTCTCAGTAGTTACAGTACAGTCGTGTTTAATGTTATGTGTGGATGTAGCTGCCATAAACAAGTCATTTCTTAAGAAGGATCAATAAAGTATCCATCTATGTATCTATCTATATTATAATATTGTACTAGTAAGACTTAAATAAGAGCAATAATGCACCTGCAGGAGGTTTCACAAGCGGTAAAATGAGAGCATTGTTTTCTCCGCCGGTGGCAGCAGATGGTGAACTGGTGTGCAGTTGTAATTTCCGTGCAGGGTTATAATCTCATTGAGGACCTCTTTAGGTAATAAGGATTAAGGAGCTCTTCATTCGTAGGACCCTTCATAGAGAAGAGCACCTGTTGTCAATGGAGGATCGTTCCCTCTCTCACATCTAAAGAACGAGAAAGTGGATTAATTATGAATTAATATGTCGTAGAAGAAGTGTTTATATTTATTTTTTTGAGATTTGTTTTCACCCTGTGTGATCTGACAGTGTCGGATAGTATAAAATAAGAACTTAAAAATAACAAACACTACATGAATAGAAGTACAGACAGTACAGATAGGACCTTTTTTAGAAAGACTGTTAAGTTTAGAAGGGTAGTGGAGGCCAGTAGATTAGGTTGAGTCTATTACTGGGGGTATTAGCCGGTCATGTATATGCTTAACCATGAACAATCACGCCTTGCATAACAGTTACCAAAACCGAACTGAACGGAGTCTATTTCTGTAGGGATTAGTCTTCAAGGGATGACTTCATTCCACAGTAAACCTGCGGCTGAAGTTAAAGAATCAAAGGAGTAAACTAAACTTATCGAGTTTCAACTGAGTGAAAAAGGACGGAGCGATGACACTGTCACTCTGTGTAGTTTGCTGCCGCCGCTGCTGTAAAAATATCTCAGGTGTGTTTGAAAGAGGCGATATGTGCTGTAGGAAAGAATTCCTGCTGAGCCCGACCAGACAGAGATTCAGGAATGCCACAGGAGGCTCCCTTGTGCCTAGCCCATGACCTGTTCCCAAAACAACAACCAGCACAAAAATGTGAAAAATCCCTCAAAGGAAGCTGGGGGGTGGGGGGGTTGGAGGGAGGGAGACAATGGAGGAAGCCCTCAGAGTAAACAGGTAGGCCTGAAGCCTGCATGCCCCTCATTCCAGCCCTCCACTGCAGAGATAAGAGAGTAGCAAATGTTGAAGCGGAGCGGGTAAAAACAGCTGGTCGCACTGATAGAGCAACACCGATCCTGCCAAACATACCCGAATCAGGCTGAAAATAGGCCTGAGCTGGAGCTCTGTGCTCAGAGTTACATGACAGGTAATAGCAACATATGTCTGGGGCTCCATTTGTCACATAACCTTCCACGTCACAGAGTTATAACGAACCAGCTGGTGATATGAACGCTGTTATTTTTCCTTCGCGATTACACGTGAAATCACACGCCACCACGACAGAGATATGTCTCTGCGTTCCGCCTGCATTGCCACCCCTGCCATGCTCTATTTTTAAGCCCTATACTGCAACTAATTGGCGCCAAGTTAGATTCAAACCTATGCTGTTAATGGGAAAAAATGTGTGATATGTTTTGGCCCTTGTCCCCTTTTCTATATTTGGCCCATCGTCCTCTATGCAGCTGCTCCTCCAGATCTGTCTGCCCGTGTTCCCATCAAACACCTCGCTTCAGTCTGTGTGCATCGCCTCAATTCGAGAAGCAAAGAAGAGCTCTCTGCCACCCTCCGTCCAGCTCCTGCTTCAAAGGGTAGAAATACATCGGTGGCTACTTATAAAATAACATTAGTTAGCTCTGATGTGGTGCCACATTTAGCCTCTGTGGAGTCATTTTAAAATAATGTCCAGCTCCTTTTGTGACCCTCGTAAGAACTGGTTAAAATTCCTAGCATTGCAGCTGTCAGGAATTCAATTATAAGTGATACAGCTGCACTGTGACCAACAGCAGCTTTTAACATTCACTCCAATTAAAAAGTAATAAGCAGCTTGATTTTACAAATAGCATGAATTTTAACATTTTCTTGACCTTCAGTGCTGCTAGTGAAATGTGAAATATGTATAACAATGTTAATAAATTCCTTTTTTTCTCCTCCTTTGGGAGCAGTTAAAGTGCGAGGTACAAAAATGTGACCTGGCAGACGTCGAGCCAAAATAAAAAAAATGCTTACTATTCAAAATTCCAGTCAAGTTACATGATGTTACATCTACCCCCCCCCCCCCCCCCCCCCCCCCCCCCCCCCCCCAGCTCTCTTAACTTCCAGTGGAATTCCCAGATTTTGAATGAATCCCTGCCAAACACGACTCATAAGGTCACGCCACCGCCCGTTCCCCTCCCCTCCGAAACCCCCTCACACAGCAGTCAAGAGTTCCCCACCCCATCCATTTTGAGCGCTTGTGTATCAGCTGTGCCAAGCTTTTAATCTGCCTGGTGACATCCCAGTGTTTCCTGCATGGGACAGAGAGAGAGATAAGCACGCTCCTCTGTGCGGTAAATCACTCCACACTCCCACTCGTTCGCTGATATGACCATTATTCAATTAGGCTGCATTCAAACTGACTCTTGTTAATTACAATCCCAGACCTGGGTGTTGTTTTCAAATTATTTTCATTTTCTTTTATTCTTTTGTCAACTTCTGCTTTAATCATTCAATGACATGATGAGTGTGACACATAATAACATGTTTTTACAGCCAGCAGTGGAAAGAATAGCCCTTTTTTTTTAGGTGCTATATGGGTCAATGATGTTTTATGTGTCCATGTGGTTTAGTCAAATATAAAGGAGTTAAAATGTGAAAATAAACGTATGAATAACTTGCACACATTCTTTTTTTGTAGACCCAGCATCAAATTTCTGCTTTTAATCCATTTTGAGAGAATATATTAGAGGATTATGGCAAAAATGTCTAAGTGGTGTAACCATAAAAACGTTGTACCAAATAATTCAACTTGCTTAAAAACAGTAAATTCTCAATAAAACACCATATCAACTAGTTTGGCATGATCTTACATTATAACTTTTATATTAAATAAAGGTAATGGAATACAATTGTTCTAAATATTACATTTCATCTGGTAACCATGGAGATCAGGAAACATTTACATGTTTTTAAATGAAGTAATTATTAGTATAAGTCCACTTAAATACACTGTATGTGGATAAAATATGTAATATGTATCATTCTTTTGTGGTTACACCATTTGACATTTTCAAATTTTCAGTCTTACTTTTGGTTAAAAACCTGATGCTGCTTTTAAAACTATTTTTTAAAGATATTTTTGAATTTCTCATCTTGCCAACCCTTATTTGTCACTGAGCCATATACTTTATAAAGCACCTAAAACAAGTCAAAATCTTCTATAATCTAAGAAAGAAGAACAGACACTGCCTCTACAATAGGTTTAAACTGAGTCACATTTATTAACATAAAGGTCAAAGTTTGTGTATGTTGGTCTTTGTTTACACAACATTTATAGCCAATAATTTGATAAATTCTATATTTTTAAGCTGTTTTTGCCTCATTTTAATACATTTGAGTGCCATGATAGATGCAATGTTATTAAAACAAAGGATTTGCCACAAAGCATCATCATGGCATCACAAGCTGTAAACATAACTTTTATTATTTAAAAAAAAAACAGAGAAAGTACACTTGTGGAGCCTTTTCTACATTATTATACTTACTATATGCTGCTTGGTGACACAAGTTAATGAATATACAGAATAATATGATTCATGTTAAAATGCTTAAAGTTCAAGTTTCTTATATAAGCAAACAGCTGGTAGAGTTGATCTCAGTACAGATGGAATAGCTGTCACAATACATCACATACAACACCGACACATACGTACATGTACAAAACAATTAGACCAACTATTATTAAGGGTGTTTGGATGAGTTACGACACATTATCTCGATAAAGCACTGTAGAAAACACCATGAAATGTTCTGTTTTATGTAGAAATTTGATATTATTTTGTGGCAAATTGTTTATTTTAGGGATGAAGAAGTTTTATTGCAGCTTCTGTTCAACTACATAACAGAGGAAAATACTACTTTTATTTTACAGCTATAGTTATAATATTTTTTCAGATACATTTTCACCTTATAAAACATCCATGATATATTTTTTAAAGATTACATTTTCCAACAGTATATAAAGTAGTAAAGTAGTAGCTCAAAAAGCAAGTGCATTAAAAACATTAATCATCATATATATCTCACTCTGACTGTGGTATTCTGCACAATGAGCAGTTTAAATATTGATATTTTAAGCACATATAGTTGCTAATACCTTTAGTGGGACATAGGTATACATATAGTTGTATTTAACATTGTATTATAGCTTCTTTGACCTGCCTGTAAGATCTGAAGTAGTAACATTGCTGCATGTAGTTCAGTTTTATTTATTTCTTCTTTTCCTTTTCTTTTATTGTAACTCTCTTCTTTTTTATTTTACTTTATAAGAACAGTCTCTTGACATTAGGGTTCCTCTTTTTTGATAAAAGTCCTCGCCAAAAAAATGATTGGACAATTTAAAAGCAATTACAAAAGCCACAAAAGTGAAAAGCTGTTTTTGTTTTCGGTGTGGAAGCAACAGTTTTTTTTTGGGACTGAAAATGATTTTTTTTAAAACAACAGCAAGAAAAAAGAAAGATTATACAGTAGGCGTACGCTGTATTTCTGTTTCAAACCAAAGCAGATGGAGTTGGCTCCTTTTTAAAGCATCTACAATTACCACGAGTGTAATATCGATGCCCACAACAACAGCCGGCAGCCCCATAAAACCAGGAGCTAACGCTTCGTCAAGTCCTGTTAATGCTCTGACTGACCAACCTCATGCTTTTATACACTCATAATAATGCTCTGGTATTATCTTCTACAAGGCTGCTGCACATATGAAGCAAAATGTAAAAAGCTTCATTTTAACTATATGCAACAAAACCGCTGCTTTTATTTCAGTATTTTAAGTCTAGTACATCGTTGTATTACTTCATTTATTTCCCTCCTTTGTGGAAAAAGTAGAAGAACATCTTAATGTTGCAACTGTGCACATATGCATGCATAAAAGTAGAATAAGTGACGATCACAGGTTAGACTTTGCAGGGCGTACTGTGCATGGAAAGTCATAATTTGCACCATTTCACCATTTAAGGTACCAAAAATTAAAGTATCGGAGGCAAAATAGCTTGTAAGGCTCTGAAATAAGATAAGATATTCCTTAATTAGTCCCACGATGGGGAAATTTACAGTATTGCAGCAGCAAGTGGATAGTAAAAATGAAAGAGCATCAATAAAAAGAGTGAAGAACAATAAATAGTAAGTAAGTAAACACACAATAGTAGTAAAAATGATAGTAAAAAAGTAATATTGGTGTTAAAGTGAAAATATATATGTATTTATTAATATAGTACAGTTGTCCTTAGTTTCCTTCTGGATCAATTAAGTATTTATCTTATCTTAAGTAGTAGTATATCCAAAATACTGATATTGCATTGTCATGTACATTGATAGACATTGGTCTAAGGGAGCAGTGCTGAAATGCGAAAAAAAAGTCTAAAAGTGATGTTGATGGTTAATAATGTCTAAACTAATATATTTATACTTTATACTGCTATGCTCACTGATGCAGTACTTCATCTAAGATGCTTTTAAGCTGTTAAAAACAACTGCAGACAAATAAAAAACCATTAATATTATCTTTTTATTCATTGTTTTAGGGGTTTATGATGATGGTAGCTGCAAATTCACTCTTCCAACACAGATTATAGTAATAAAGATCCATCTAAAGCTTTCTCATGTGGCACAAAAAGAGCAAAAACACAACAATTCAACAGCAGTTTAAAAGAAAGACAAAACGTTTCCGTGTCTTTTTAAATGTCCGCAGACTGTGAAGCTACATCAGAAAAACCAGCCGCGCTCAACAGTAATATAAATACTGATATGTGCAGAATGTGGACTATTATTCTCCAGAGGGCAGCGGCAGGCTGGGTCCTCCTTCACTAAAGGACTCATAGCACATGGCTGTTAGCTGTGCGAAGGGCCTCGGGCGGAGGGCCAGTCCGCTGACGGGACAACCTGGCTACGCGCGACCCAGATAGCAGCTCGGGGGTGAGGAGTGATTTATCCGTCTGTGCTCACATCAGACAACCTTCCTCTGATTAAGGGGTCAGTCACTGAGCGACAGAGTTGGAGTGGAGTGGAGTGGGCGAGACAGGCGGCCTCCCTGTGTGAGACACTGGCATCCTGACCGCCACACAAATGGACTTTCCAGACGCTTGCGAGCAGCACATGTACTGTACTCTACTAGATGCCCTACAATTAAAACACACATCTATATACACACACATTATTTAAAAAGTGGGCATATACACAGGAATGTGCACGTAGTCGCTCTATTTCTCTTCTCTGTCCCTTTTTTAATGAACACCGACTAACACACACACACACACACACAGTTAGACACACAAACTTGAGCCAAGATAAAGACTTATTGAGTTGGCCTTGACATTCTCTCAACCCGACAACAAAAGGATGTGGTGAATCTGAGTCGTCCACTGTTTGACTCGTCTCTGTGGGCTGTTAAAGATCAGTGTTCCTGATATTCAGGGTTCACAAACAGGTTACCCCCCCCCCACCCCCACCCCCAACATTAACTTAAATAGAGATTCTGTCTATTGTATGCATACACTATATGTATAAGGAAGGACATTCTCCAGGGATGAGGAGTGACCATGTTGTTGGGTTTTGTTTTATAGAAATATCAGGAAGGTACAGGCTATTTATTCTTGTCTAATAGAGTTAATATTGGCACTAGTTCGGGGGAATAACACAGAGATTTATTAGATGTTTAGACCTTTTAACCCTTACATACAGTTTTACATTTCAGAGCTGTAAGAACACCTTCTAGACATTTTAATTAGCTGTACTTTTCCTAATGTAACCTAGAATATACAAAAATATAAAATAAAATGCATCATTTTTTTTAAAATTGTGGTGCAGCTGATACAAATCTGACTTGCATCTATTTAACCCTTACATACTGCTCATATTTCACAGTATCGACTCATAATTAGTGTCTATGCATATTTGCGGGACCACAAATCATTCATGAATGACATTCAGAGAGCATAGAGAGTGTATTCTTTATGGGTTTTTTAATACATATGAGTCAAACACTCAACAAAAAATGTGTATCCAGTGCACAAAAACATTTTCAGAAAGTGAAATATTTCTGATTTTCTATATTCTGTGTCACATGTTAAATATGATTTCCCCCAAACCTAATCTCACCTTTAACAGTTAGGAAACCCCCCTTTCTTGCTCGGTCGCTAATCTGTGTGTTAGATTTGACCCTCAGCTGACTTCTGATGGCCATCTAACGCCAAACCTCCTTTTTTTCCCTAACATCTCAAAAACATCTCTAATCTCCCCCTGTCTCTAATCCTGTCAAATGTAGAGAAACTTGTCCCTTATCTAATCAAAATTGGACTACTATGCAAAACAATGCGCTTTTCACAGGAGAGGCCCTGAAAGGAGCTTCAGTATATCCAGAACAGGGCTGATATGATCCTAAAAACATGAACGTTTAACTGTAAATGCCCGTCTCTTTCGGGATTGATTACAAACTGCTGCTACTCACATGCAAATCCATCAACGGGAGATTCACCTTACAGATCGTACCACATACCTCCACCTGCACCCTCACATCTTGACTAAGCTCGGCACCACGGGGGATCGTACCTTCTGCTCTGCTGAATCACGCATGTGGATCAATCTTTCTAACCATCTGAGGGCCTAAAAACCTTTCTAATCAGGAACAGGAAGTCCTATTTTCTTTAATATAGTGTGTTCTATGTTATTAATACTGTAGCACCTTGAGTTTCATGACTTTATGAATGAAAAGTGCAGCACACATTCAATATTATTATTACTAAAGTGACGAATCAGTGAGGTTAAGAACTCACAGTGTGCCCTATAACAAACCATTGAAGTGACGTCTTAGGACAAAGGCAATCATAGCAAACGTCGGCAGAGCTTGAGTTTGAAACACCGGGCTGTGCGTGACCACATCCTGACCTCTGTCAGGGATTACTGGGCCACGCCACCTCACCTGGATCTATATGGGACTCACGTGCTCTCTCTGTCTCTCTGTCTCTCTCTCTCTGTCTCTTTTTGCTTCTCACTCTCACTTCACCAAAGACTGTAACGTGACCTCGCCGCACACCTCCAGGGTTAAACTATGAATGGTAAATTATTCATCCCAACCTGTGTATAAATAGATGAATGAAAGGAAGAGGCGTAATGTTGTATAATCAGTCATTGATTATGTAATAAATGGTCAAAATATAAGGGTATGTAGATGAGACTTGTTTGGTGGTAACTCAGATTTTATACATCTATATAGTAAAAGAAGCATATTCCAAACCACTATTATTTACACATAAATTAAAGTTGAAGAAAAAAGAGCTATTACACATTTAAACATTATAGTATTATATCATCAAAGAGCAATCAATATGATGGCAGGATGCTCTAACTACACTATCTTGGATTTTATGATGCAAAGAAGTGCATTAAAATAAGAGTTACACTTAAAATTAACAAAATATTAGATGCATTTTTATTCTGTTTGCAAAATTTTGTACGTTAGTGTAAAATCTGTTATCATTTTATACGTTTTTATAGGCTCAGACATTGGTAAAATAAAGTTTAATTTATAACAGTGAGCTTCATGTAATCCTGTGCACAGCTGACCCCTAGTGGCGACAACTGGAATTACAACTGACTTCTCAACAGACTCTGAACACAGTGCAACTACTTTCAGATGAAGAATAAAAGACATTAGAGTGTAACTTCTTTGTAATTTTAAGTATAAAGTCTAGAGATGACGACTGTTACTGGTTCTTCTATGTGACCGACAAGACAGACGAGGCCCGCTGAGAGGAGACAGGAGCTGGCCGAGGGGGGGAGGAACACAACCGTCAGCTTTTGGGGAACTGGAAGTGGGCTGTTTGCTTATTTCAGTGGAAATGTGTTTGATATTTGTTTGAAGTTCATAATCCAATAACATGAGCACAAATACGCTTCCTGTGTAAGAGACAGCTCTCAGACTGATTGTGTTATTGAAAAAGAAAAATACCAAACAGTGTCTAGACAGTGTTCTGCTGTGCAGTTTTTACTCGATTCAACATGTTTTATTTACCAAAAAAATTGCACGTTTTCTGTCCTCAAGTTCCCAAAATTCAAATGAGAGAGCTGGGAGGTTTGTTAGTAGTGTATATGTTTATTATTTTATTAAAAGGACAGCGTCTGATCTCCTATCCGTTATTAAACATGAGGTCCTGACCCAAAAATGGACAATTAAGTTGCCTATTCAATTTTGCAGCCAACAACATTTTACACAATGTGGTAAAACATTAAAATGTGTCTATTAATTAATTTAAAATAAACTGATAAGCGGCAGAAAATGGGTGGATTGATGATTTCATTAAATGTAAATAAGAGTAAACGTGAACTGCACACACACACACACACACACACACACACACACACACACACACACACACACACACACACTCATACACACTCACAGTAACAAAGAGACAACAAAAGGCTGTTGACCCGGGTCATGACACTCTGCCCTCTACCCCCTCTTTATTTAGACCCTCTTCTTTTTTTTAATGTATTTTTATTTTTTTAAGGAAGTCCTACCGGCGATCCCAAAATGGTCCCAAAGTGGTGTGAATTTCACAGAGCATGGTTTCCTCTCGGATAGAGGATGTTCCCAGCCAATCTTTCATGGATGGAGCAAACAGGAGTCATCGGAAACGAGGAAGTGGGGACAGGTGCTCTCTGAGAGATTTAAAGATCCACAGAAAGAAAGAAAGAAAGGAAAAAAAAGCAGAGACAATGGTCCACATTTATCATGAGAGCTGCACCTCTGAGCCTCTGAGTAATATTTACTATTTTTACATTGATTCAGTTTCCATTCTTGAATCAAATAAATCTTTGTTTCCCAACGTTGTCGAATGAACTCCTTCATTAATACCACCATATATATATATTAAACATTACTTTTAGCAAATTATTTAAACTGTTTTCGCTTTAATTTCAGCTATTTCCCCCATTTATACCAAAGTCTTAGCTATTACAACCATTAATTTTAGCTATTTTCACCGTTTATACTCAACTTTTGGCTATTTCAACCATTACTTTTATCTATTTCCACCATTTATAGATAACTTTTGGCTATTTCAACCATTACTTTTATCTATTTCCACAATTTATAGATAACTTTTGGCTATTTCAACCATTACTTTCAGCTATTTCCACTGTTTGTCCATTACTTTCGCTAGGTTATTTTTATACTTTAAGCTAACTTTAACCAGGCTGTTGGATATTTGTCACCTTTAACTGACCATTTAAATAATTTATTCATTGATTTAAGTCATTTCACCATTTATTTGTAACATTTAGCTTGCTATTTCAACTGTTTATCCATTGCTTTTATCTTTTTAAAGGTAGTTTTCATTACTTTAAGCTAACGTTAAATTGGCTATGTCACATCTATTACTGTTCGCTAACTATTTATCCATTTGAGTTACGTCATAATTTACATTTAGCACATTATTTAAACTTTAAGCTATCATCTAGGCCTCAAAACATTTATTCATTAGACTTTTAAAAACAGCTATTTCACTATTTATGCATTAAGCGAACATTTAGCTAGCTATGTCAACTTTTTATCCGTTACCTTTAGCTAGCGTTAACTATTTCAACAGTTTATCCATTAATTTGAGCTACTTCACCATTTACATTTAACACACTATTTCAACTTTTTAATCCATTGTTTTTAGCTAGCCAAGTTTTTATCTGTAACTCTTAGCTATCATTTAAAACAAGTATTAATTACGCTACTTTTAGCTCGCTTTTTAAGCTATTTACCTTTAGCTAACTAACTTTTTCGACAGTTTATCCATTTATTTTAAGCTGTTAAATTATTTCTAAACTATTTCACCATTAATCTTTTGCTTTTACCTCATTATTTCACCTTTTTGTTCATTATTTTTAGCCATTTCACCATTTACCCGTTTACTTTTAAGTGTTTTATTAACTTCTCTGTTTGCTAAACTAGTTTTCATGCACTCTTGACTTGGTTTTCAAGTGTTACAGCTCAATATAATGCACATATTTTGATATTTTTCTATTAATTTCTACTCTTTCAAACTAATGCAGCTACCTACACACACCCAAGTAACCCTGATTGTGAATCACTGAGAAAAAAAACAATGTATGATTCAAACTATAGGATGTGTGTCCTTGGCTTTTCCTCCCATCTGATTACTTTCCTTGTTCTTTAGTAATTCACTCACAGTCTAATGAGTCATATAATGTTTTTTAGTACTAATCAGCACTGCTCACTTTCCGTAAATGCTTCCTAATCTTAACCAATATCACCATTTAACCTTATGAGCTATTTATTTCAACCATATTTCATCACTTCTAGCGAACTGTTTCAACTTCTCTGTTTCTAACTATAGTTTTCGTGCACTCTTGACTTAGTTACAGCTGAAGTATAAGATAAGGTATTCCTTTATTAGTCCCACAGTGGGGAAATTTGCATTATTGCTGCAGCAAAGTGGATAGCAAGAAAAACAGAAAGAGCATTGACAGAAAGAATAAAGAAGTAGTAAGTACACATGTGATAAAAAGACAACATATATTGTTATTGCATGGATTTTAAAAGTAAAATAAATATATATAGGTCCTGCATCTATATTGCATGGTTGAACTGGGTAATAGTGTACCAAAAATACTGATATTACACATATAATGCTATTTTTCTATTAATTTCTACTCTTTCAAACTAGTTGAGCTACCTAAAAGCGTCCTCCATGCAAGTTCCCCCAGATCAGGAATCAAAGAAGTAACCTAAATAATCTGTAAAACAATGGATTTAAAGCTATAGGATGTATATCCTTGGCTTTTCCTTCCTATCTGACTACTTTCCTTGTTCTCTATTCCCTCATAGTTTAGTGAGTCATTTATAATGTTTAGTCAGACACAGTGCTTCATGTTTTTTGGTACTAAACAGCATTGCTCACTGCTTCCTAGAAGTGAGGTCCGAACCCATCAGAGACTACAGCACAGAGAGGACACAAGTCTCAAGTGTGGCTACGATCTGCCAACGCGCTTCAGCCTCACAAAGAAAAACTCACTGCAAAGGAAAATGACTGCTGATGAAGTCATGTTATACTCACTATACCCCGGCTGGACACGAGCTAAAAATTGTCCTGAATGCCAGGAGGGGATTCAAAACAAAGGAGCGGAGAGAGGGCTGAGCTGATCAGGAGAGGCCCCGAGAGTTGATTCAACCTCCTGAGTCAATTCCTGACTGCGAAACAAACGTGTCAGCAAGCTTGAAAAATGGTCTCTGGCATTGAGACAGCCATTTTATAACCAATGCCCACGACATTTCATTAGATCTGCATATATTTTTTACACCTTTTACACTAAAACCTAACCCATTTATTTATATTTCCCCTCATGTAACTTTGAATGCACAATAGCCTAATCATTATTTTGGCATATACTGCTATACTAGGCTACTGAATTGTCCTTTTTCAGCACTTCTTTGACACTATATGACACTTATATTATATTTTATACTTTTTACACTAACCCTAACCCATTAATTTGTATTTCCCCTCATGTTACTTTAAATATAGAATAGCCTAATTATTATTTTTGGCATATACTGCTATACTAGGCTACTGAATTGTCCTTTTTCAGCACTTTTTTTTACACTATATCACACTTATTTTGTGCGAAATGTTCAAATTAATACATCATTAAGGATTTATATAGCTAAAATATAACATTAAACAGAATAATCTTGATCTCTGATACATATTTTTTTACACAACTTTCTTTGTATTTTAGTGGCCTGCTGATTTTTGGCACGAACCTAAAATTAAAAACTCTCTTTCATGAAGAACAACTACAGTTTAAAGCCTTATATCAAGCAAAATTGACCAAAAATACAGTCACATTATAGTAATTTAAATTAGTAGTGGCTGTTGAGACATGCAGGGTTTCTTTATTTGTTGTGTTTGTAGGTAAGAATAGTTTTTTTCTCTCATAGTATGATGATTTAAGGGTCACACTTTTGGAAAATATCCTTAATTTCAGCTGAGTTCTTTTTGTTGAATGATCATATTTAAGAAAATTGAGTTGTGCTTTAAGAAGGAACCTTTTTTGTGGCAGAATTTAAGCTGCAAAAAGTATAATAAGGCTATAAATGACATATGACATAACTTACTAACTAACTAAGTAACTAACTGTACATGTGGAAACTTTAAATACAACAGTTTTCTTGCACATGATGAAAAAGGTCCTGAACAGTTACACATATCCACCAGAAATAATCATTTTTAAAATAAGGTGCTCCCATTGCAAAGCTGTAAAATCATGTTGCACCTTCGTGACAGTGTAACAGTGCAGCTGTGCAATAAAAATACACAAAAAAAAAATAAGGAAAACGATTTGTGAATAATCCCTGTGAATTCCCACACGGCAGCTGACATCCTGGCACAGAAAGTGGGGGTACCTGTTGAATTTTTTTTTTTATCTACTCACACTTCTCACACAACTATTTATAATTGCATGTGACAAAAAAAAAAAAAAAAAAAAGGAGAGCTGGAATCAGAAGAAAAATAAACTATTGAGTCACAGCGCTGACTGGAGATTGACTGGATCTGCGAAACTATATATAGTGGGGGAGCACAACTGGACGGTGGTGTGACAGGCAAGAGACCATAAAAGCTATCAGGCCAGAGAGGGACAGCATATGCCTGGGATTATGAGCAACCAGCCCTGCTTTAGACGAGGGGACACACCCTCTCCTGCAGCTGTCTCGCATGCTGTATTTGCAATCTACTATCAATGACTTAATCAGTTCGGGCCCTCGCAGCCTCTCTGTCTCTGACAAGAATCTTCAGCTCAGCTCATTTCGCAGTGACGTTATTTATGTGTGTTTGTACTGTGTGGCATTTATAGAACAAACAAACACACATTTCAAACATTGATGCATGTTTTGAGGTTGTTATATGTGCACACGTGTTTTTCTTGTGAGAGTAACTTGAGCCAAAGCCTGCACTGTTGGCAAGTAGTGTCTTACATGTTTTCGAGTTATCGCTGAAAAGCTGTTTGACTTTTGCTCTTGTCTGTATCTCCGCACGTGCTTGTTGATGGGGATTAGTGTATAAAATGTGAGAAAATAGTTATAAATTATCTGAGCTCAAGGGAATGTCTTTAAATTGCTTGTTTTGTGCAACTAAACATCTAAAACTTAAAGATATTCAATTTATAATGACACAAAAATGAGAAAAGCAGCAACTAAAGCAAATTTAATTAAGGAAATTAATAAGAGATAATGATGCTTGCACCTTTTTTTAGGGTTTTTGTACATTTAACTGCTGCTAATATAATATTATAATGACTAATGAGGCTCTAGCATGCTGTGCTGTGTTTGCATGAAAGTTTGGTCAAATAAAGCTGATCTTGCTGGTTTTTGTTGGAGGCTGAATGAAGTGAACTGCGGCCGACTTTTGTGGGTAAATGAAGCTGTGTGTGTGTGTGTGTGTGTGTGTGTGTGTGTGTGTGTGTGTGTGTGTGTGTGTGTTTGTGAAAGGCAGCTACCTGAGATGAGATTAGGGCAGTGCCACGATTAAGTGCTGCTGTGTTAATGTAGCCGGCCGTCCTGCTGTAATCTCTGAGTGGCTCGCTGCAGACCGCTGGCAGCGAGGCCCTGGGACACAGACACAGACACACATACACATACACACACACACACACACACACACACACACACACACACACACACACACACACACACACACACACACACACACTTTACAGCAGCAGTGGTAACACCATGGAAGCCCTGATTTCCTGAGCTTTTGAGCCCTGTACTCTCTGCTCTGACTGGTTTTCTTGCTCTCACCTGGAAACATCTTGGTGCAGCTGCTTCATGCAAACATATCTGCTGTAAATGAGCTGAAATAGACACAAATAATTAAATAAATCATCAGTTTCACATCTGAGCTGACCTATAAGTTAAAATCCTGCTGTTCTGTATTTTGTCTCACATAATTATGCTTCTTCTAAATATCTCTCATATTACAATATACTTATATTATATGCTTAAGTTAACACTATCAGCTGTATTATGCAATAGACAAAATACACTGAAAACACATTACAAACAATACATATATGACTAAATAAGATATATAAAACAGTATTAAGTACTGTACTCTATTGTGTACTATTGTACTTATATGCCATACATGAAATCTTTAATATGGTACTTTAAAAATCCACTTTATGTTCATATATGTGCATTTTTTTCAGTTGTACATTTTACAATACATTTGGGAAGTTGTAACTTAATAATTAGGATTTTTTAAAAAGGTAAATACATTATTCATTTTCATATAAAGTTTTTTAATCACTTGAAAGAATATTGTAAAAGATTAGCCCCCCACTGCTTTTCACTACACATAGTAGTATAGTATCGTATTTGAGTATGCAAATCTCTGAATATTAAACGTTGAAATTGATTTAATGCAACAACAACAAAAAAAGACAAAACTCAGCTCAAAACTAACAACTTCCTGTGTCTAACATACACTCTGAATTTGCCCAGATCCACTCAGATAGTCCTGCCCTCGTCAATTAGCCCAGATCAATTAGTGCATGTAGATAATATCATGGCTGACATGGGGGGTCCACCTTTCCTAAGTCTGTGCAGGTGACCCCCACCCACTGGGCTGATGCCTCAGGGATCTGGGGCCTGAGCCTGTTGTTATGCATCCATTAGCCGTAACAACAGGGAGGATAAACCTGCCACTCAGCCCGCAGACTGAATTTAAACACATTCACACCAATTACAGTGGATTCTCCTGCACGTCCCCTGAGGGAAATAAGTCAGTTTAGGTGAGAAGGAAGTAAAAAAAAAACACCCACTTCCACTCATTAGGCGTACTTGTCTGGAGTAAAAACACTCAGTCATGTACGCTAAAGTAAAAACATTAGTAGCTGTTTGGACACGAATGAGACAATTTAAAAGGTTTTTCTTCACTTCAATAAGACATGACATCACTATTATGAGCGTGGGAAGGACCAGCAGTATTTACCTTGAGGTCTGGCCTTTACTTCTCCTACATAAGGGAATAATTCAAAACATTCAGCATGAACAAAGCACATGAATATACACCTCTGGAACATGTTTCCTCTGAAGTGCTAAAAATGGATCGTGAGGTCAGGGTGATTGACCCCTGAGAGAAGAACCTCTTCCTTTTAAAATAGAAGAAATCTCTATTTATAAAATGAGACTATTTCCCCTCCTGCTATAAATACACTGAATTATCGTCTAAGTTTGGTTTAATCTCTCAAAGATTTTTACCTGATAAATTTGATATATGAAGGAGTGACAGAGTGGCTTTACGTTATATCCACTGTGAGCCCTTTTAAATATATCATAGCCATTCAATATACCCACGGAAATAAAACCTGATGTCATTGTTACATTATTATTACAAAGCTGGAGGATGGATGTTGTATGTTCAGCTGTGATAATACACAGAATAAAGCATGGCCATTGTTAAATAGAGGTGTAGTGACCACTGTGAATGTTAATGGCCTCGACCATTAATCAGAAAAGACTAAATCATTTACAGACAGGATGTCCGGAGCATAAACTGCGCCCCCATGCTGCGAAAACAAGGCGCCATGTGTAACTCAGACACCGAGATTACCTCCACGCCGTACGGGCCAGGAAGCCGGGTCACGGCGGAGGGACCCGGCCCCGCTTCCAGGTGAGCGACTGGTGCTCCTGTGAGCCCATTCAGCTCCATGTGGAAGTGGGGGAAAAAACAAACAGACATTGTGGTGTAACGCAGGAGTGAAGAGTAAAGAAAAAGTGAGTTTGTGCTCAAAAGTTTGCGACCTTTTTCATTATTTAATTACGAATCAATAAGCAAATGTTTGCTGTTCGATTTAGAAATAAAAGTTTAAAATGTGCCTAAAATATAAAGAAACAAAGCTTCATATTTTCCTGAAATGTAAAAGCATGTGGAATAATAAATACAAGAGAAGATAAAGAGTATATTTGCAAACATTTATTTCTCAAAAGTGCAAAAGTATAAAAAAAAAACACCTTCAGTATATACACAGACATTAAAATAGTGACTGTACAATATGTGTTATCACAAAAATTAATTCATATCCCTGCGAGAGAGAAAGTTAAAACCAGTGTTCATATTAATATAATAATAATAAAAATATTATGGCTTGTTACAAACTGTTCTTTCACAGATACAGTACAACAGTCTTCTTCAAAGCTGCATTTTTAAATCTCATGGGCCTTCTGTCTCAGTAGTGATTAAGAAAAAAATAATAATAATAAAAATACAAAAACATTTTTGTTCAAATTTAGCTACAGAGATTTGAGGTCAGATCAGGTGTCCTTTGCAGCAGGGTAACAGGCGGTTAGGAGGTTAGGAGTTGTTGTAGCTACAGTAATACACAGCTGTGCTGGCGTCTGACAGCACCGATGATATGAGGCTTTCAGGTCCTTGCATGCCAGGCTCGTGCGGGCCGTACGGCAAACCTGTCATGTCCACGCGCGCCGAAGAGGAACTTAAATACTGCTCGAACTCGCTGCGGTCCACTTCAGCCAGCAGCTCAGAGTGGTGCATCTGCTCCATGCTGTCTGCTGCTGAGTGAGGGTGGGAGTCAGGCGGAGGGGAAAGCTGTCCTGCCCCGCCAGGATGTCGTTTGGGGTGGCCGGTGCTGCAGTGCTGTGTGTAATACATAGCCAGAGGGTTGGGGCATCCCATGTAAGCAGGGGGAAGGGCAGCGGACTGCTCTTGAGCTGAGGACGGGTGTCGGTGCAGGATGGAGTTGCTGTGGTGGTTAGAGAGGGAGTCCTGGGGTTGGTACTCTGCTGCCTGGGAGTGGTAAGCATAAGCAGGCATCATGTGGCAGTCCTCCTGAGAGTGTGGAGGGAAGAACATGGAGTCTGACTCTACAGCGTCCAGTGGAGAGGTGTCAGGCGTGGGGAGGCTGTAGGTGTCAGAAGAAGGGCCCCCGAGACCCTGGGCATCACGGTAGTGGCTGAGATTCTGTGGAGGAAGCTGGTAGCCGTGCTCGTGGTAGCCAAGGCCCAGACTCTCCACGCACACTCTGCCGTCCCCGGTCATCGACGAGGCCTGGTGATCGGACACGCCGTGGACCAGAAAGCCAGAGTCCAGCCTCTTAATCCTCTTCACCTGCTTCCGCCGCCGGGGCCGGTACTTGTAGTTGGGGTGATCCTGCATGTGCTGAACCCTCAGCCGCTCGGCCTCCTCCACAAAAGGCTGCTTTTCTGTTACAGGAAGGGCTTTCCATGATTTCCCTGCAGGTCAAGAAGAGAGTGCACATCAGTGATATGTCAGCAGATACTGTATGCAGCACACAAAAATAGCTTGTTGCCATTTTAGGGGGCAGGGACAGGTTTTTGAGGTTACATCTGTCACTTAACTCATACACAATCATTTGTAATAACACAATAACATCACCTGGTGTTCAACAATCACTGTTTTCATGTTTGTTTGATAGTAATAATTTAATGTGCTATTAAATGTAAAAACAAAATTACAACCAACTAACAATGAGAAACAGAAAGAGCAAAAGTGTGGAAAATACCAATGTGGTAATCAGTCACTTTATAATAACTTCCCAGAGGAAACATGTGATCGATTACTAAAAAAGAAAAAGTGTGATTACTTACCCAACATTTTGCTCAGCTCCGCGTTATGCAGGTCCGGGTTTTGCTGCGCCAGTCTTTTACGCTCATCCTTTGCCCAAACCATAAAAGCGTTCATGGGTCGTCGGATCCGTGGTTCGCTCTTCCCGCGATTCTGGCCGCCGGAGCTGGACGCACACGGCTCGTTTTTCACTTTGGTGTCCCCAAGAGGACTGAGAGGGTCGGCCCACTGGCAGTGTCCCATTCCAGGCATCATGACTGACATCGTACACCTTGCCTGGGTCTGATCGTCGCTGGCGTAACCCGCATCGGGACTACTCATCTCTGTCCAGCTGGGAGGTTTGGAGAAGCCACCGGACAGCACGTTGCTCAAACACACACACACACACTACAACTGATAACAGCTTACGGATAGATACAAATAAGTTACCACGGCAAGTTCAAATGCTCCTGACTCTCAAACTGGAGATGAAAATAATTTATCACATCCATTAGCCACTCAGGAGCCGTGCGCACTGAAAGGTACCGACTACTCTGCACTGAGAGTGAATGCAGACCCCTATAAGCGCAACAGCAGCCAATCACCATTTGGTGGGAGTGCCTACTACTACAAAGGTGTAAAAAATGTTCTGACTACCCCGCCTTTCGACCCTTATTTGGAATTGTGAGACCCTGTGAGGACAGACGCTGTGAGATTTCAAATAGATGCAAAAACTCTTAATTCATACGTATCTACACTCGTGTGCGCAAAATGTTGATGACAGTAATTCTCCTATCAGCACAAAAACATTAAATATAAAACATAAATACATAAAAACAGAGATGCTGTTAATTAAACCAAAGTTTTGAGATGCAAGGAGGTGAAACTGACCTCTTCAATCCACAATAACGTTTATTTGAACAACCAGAGCCCGTTTAATCGTCCAGTTTTAATTCTCACCCCTGTATTAGACTGTCTAAATACTCAGACACCAATACAATCGATTACCAGTCTGTGTATTGGGCGCTTAACTGCGTTAAAATCTTGAATATCAGGTTTACGCGTGGAGTTAACGGCCCAGTCATTCGCAACTTTACGCACGGTCGTCTGGATGGAGACGTTGTCTTTGATTTCTGCTTAATGAGAAGCTCTGGACTTTAAAAAAAGGCGTTAATTGGAGTATTTCATCTTGTTAAAAGTGAAATCAACAAGAGCATAGAAAGCTTAAATAAACACCCCCCCATTTTCAAAACGTTCTTCTCAGAGACAGATTAACACGAAGATTGTTGTGATACTGATGCGCCTTTGTTTCAGGTTGTGGTCTAATCAGTTTCTCCTAATTTGGATACACTGGAGGTCTGGGATGCTAATGAATCAAATAACCGGCTGACTGATTAAGTGAAGCAAGTAAGACACTCTAAGTGACATTTTCTGACAACATTGAGGAGGAGAACAGATGCAAAAAAAAGCCCAAATATCTTCTTTTTTTCCATTTTTTTTACATGAGTGTAATAATGGTGTGAATAAGTCTACAGTACAAAACAGAACAAGGCAAAAGAGCATATAAAATAATAATAATATAGTTAACATGTGCAGGATTTAATACCCCAAAGCTCTTCAAGATGTCGTTCACAGCTTTAAGGAGTATTTCACCTAAAATATCTGAACTACATATATTTTCTTTTTTATATCATTTAATGCTCATTCACTTCTTCCAACTCTTTATGATGCTTTATTTTAAACAAGGCCTTTTCAGCATTCATTGAATCTTATTTTTCATATTTTTGCACCAAAATTGAGACTTCAGAAGATGCAATTTCACATTTAGCTTGAGGTGAAACTTTTTAATTTCTTAACGGACGAGCATTCACACGTTTTGGAATATGTGCCTGCCAGATGACATTACACAGTAGTAAAATATGAACTCTTATGACACACATGGATGTTTACAAGACTGTTTCCTTGTTTTTGGAACAGCTGTCACTAACATGTTGATATGGAGGGGGGCAAAAAAGGTTAAAGCAACCTGTTGCTGCACCTATCTCTACTCTGCTAAAAAAAAATCCAAACTTGGTGTGTTTATGTAGTGGAGAATGAAGCCTCTGTTTGTGGTCAGAAATCCAAACATCACCCACAGGCTGCAGGGGTTCTTATCAGAGCGAGCAGACCTCAACGTGTCAGCTCCTTCTTTTCTCGGACCATTCCCATCTCGTTGTGGTCTGTGGGTCCGATACAGCACGTCAAGCCTTTCCTCTGACACGTCAAAAGGGGCTGACAGAAATATGAGAGATGCTTATGCAACCTTTCCGTGCCCTGCGCAGACACCAGCGGGGACTCCATAGCAAGCTGGGTAACCCTCTAGAGGTTAGTGGGAGGGTGTTTTGGAGGGACAGGATCTAGACAATAATACTGTCATCGTCTATTTTACCACTGATGACCTGATAGGGTTTTCCCCCTCTCCAATCCTAAGTGAGAGGAGAAAGATAGTCTCTGTGTGTGTGTGTGTGTGTGTGTGTGTGTGTGTGTGTGTGTGTGTGTGTGTGTGTGTGTGTGTGTGTGTGTGTGTGTGTGTGTGTGTGTGTGTGTGTGAGATGTGTTTATATGTCACTATGAATGTGTGTGTTGACATGGGTGTGGGTATAAGTGCCTCTCTAGCTGCGTGGGAGTGAAAAATCCTGGATTTTGATGGGGAGGAGTCATAAAGTCTGGAGTTGTAGCCACATTTCCTCTACAAGGTGAGGTTCAGAGTCAACCCAAAGGAGGGGAGGAGGAGGTGGTGGTGGTGGTGGTGGTGTTGGAAGGCGGGGGAGTGACACGCCTTATAACCCCCCCACCCGTCCCCGTCTTGCTCTCTCCATCCCTCCCCCTGTCCCTCCACCAAGTCCCCCACCCCGTGCCTTGGGAGTCTGGGGCTGGGTGGGGGCCAGGGCTCTCGACGCCAGCCTCTGGACTCTACGCTCAGGGAGAGGTCACTTGGCTTGCTTACACAATGGCATTATCTCAATTCCAGCCTCGGCTACTGCAGCGGTGAGCACTTCCTGTCCCTCTGCGAGCACTTCCTGTCCTTGGCGTAGCAGTACAAACTGTCCGCCTTCCAAGTGAGCTCTGAAACGCCAGTTGAGCTGCTGGTCGCCAGTCTTGCTGTATAAATGTCTGTGGGTGGCTTTCTTGGGAATTGCACAATGTGTTGGCTGGCTCCTTTGTGCTGAGCAGTGAGCGAGCGGTGTTAGTTTTAAATCACAGGGACGGAAGGTATATATATGTTAGCACTCTGCGCTGATCCCGCTCGAGCTGCGAAGGGCATGAGCTGGACAAAGCCATAGAAAGTGTTCAGAGTTCAAACAATACTGCCAATCAGCAGCACATGTTTTGCATATTCTGCTCTATTCAACATTTAGTCAATTAATGGATTAGTCAAATAAATGAATTGGTAACCATTTATGAAGATTTGCTGCTTTTCTCTGTTTAATATTTTTGGGTGTTAGTCAGACAAAATAAGCAATTTGAAGATGCTACCTTAGGCCATGGCAAATAAACATTTAATTTATTAATCAATCATACTCAGCACTGCTCTTCCTGTGGGTAGAAATATCTTGGACTTCAAGGAAAGATTATGTCTGGGTTAAAATTATCACTTTGTTAAGGTTGGAAACTAATTTATTACTCCCTCGAGGCTAGGCAATCTTTCCTGTCATGACAACAGTAAACACCACTGGGTTGAGATTAGGAAACGATCGCAGTGATAGTTTTTTTTTTTTTTTTTTAACTGTTCCAGCTCGTGATTGGAAATGAACAGGAAACGTCTCCTGCAACATCCAAAGTCCACTTTTTGCAAGTCAGGGTTAAACCATCCACTCAACCTGTCAACTCAAAATAGCCTAAGGAAATTCGTAGATGCCATCTTAATTACGCCTCTTTTCCAGGTTATATTTACTGTGACTCAAACATTACTATGGGTTGTTTTTGAGTGACTGACATCACCTATTGTGTCATTTTTTTCTTTGGAGGACACTCTCATTCAGTATGGTGGCTGTTTGAAATCCTGTAGAACCTGATAATGTTATAACTTCCTGATAATGTAATAAAGTACATTTTCCAAAAATGTTATTACAATATTGGGAAATTATTACATTATTAGGGTCCGCAAAAATAAGGTTAACCCAATAATGTCAGTAAAGAGATTGTTACATTATTGGGAAATGCACTTTATTACATTATCAGGAAGTTATTACATTACCAGGTTTTATTACATTTTTTATTGAGTTATGAGGGGTTTTTATTACACTGTTGGGAGTTATTACATTATCGGGGAAATCATTACATTATCAGGTTTAAAACTCCATGGAGTGGAAAGGAATAGCAGAGTCAGGTGATAATTCTCACTACTTTGTCTCTACGTTTGTCACCAATTTCCCATCACATCACATAAAGCTAGTCATTTATCCCATTTATCATAGAAGAATATTGATTAGTGCAGCTTTACACTTTGAGAGCAGTTCGGTAGCTAAACATTTGTATTACGTTCTGTTCCGCCACCAGCAGGTGTTCGGTTGAACATTCCGTTTGAACATTCTGTTACTATAGCAACCTCTAATGGCACAGTTCTACAGCAGTCATTTGAACATTCTGTTGCTATAGCTACCCCTGATGTCATAGTTCTACAGCAGTCGGTTACATTTGAACATTCTGTTGCTATAGCTACCACTGATGTCACAGTTCTTCAGCAGTCGGTTACATTTTGAACATTCTGTTGCTATAGCTACCCCGACTGGAACAGTTCTACAGCAGTTGCAGCTTAACTGACATTGTTACAGCCGCCATTTGTACTAATCCGTGTCCAGGCAAATATTGACAGGCATCTTCTATCTAAAAATGCTTTGTCAAAATATCTTTACATATTCTCTCATTACAGCTGTTTTGTGAATGCAAATTTGTAAACATTTTGTTGTTTTTCTGTGATCAGCTCACATCTAACTGAGCTAGCTAGCTATCTTGAGCCAACGTTTTATGAATGCAATAATCTAAGTTATCGTTTACTTTTGGCTTAATTACGTATTTTTACTCATTTTACTTTTCTCCTTGTGTATACACAGTGCTGCACAGTGTCTTAATTAACTGCTAGTTTATATTCTGTGAGTCCAGTTTCCTTACTGTACTTTTTTTTTTTTAACAATAACTTTAGTCTGACCATTTTTTATAGTGTATTTTTTTCCTGATTTGTAATCACCATCAATGAATTTGTTGTCCAATACTGTTTTCATTTTCACATTTCCTTCTGGTTAAAAACCTCAAAGGAAGTGAGTTAGAAGTCTTAAAATGGCTGTTTAACCATGTGACTTCCTTGCTCACTTAATCTGCAAAGCATCTTAGTTTTGACTGGTTTTCCACTGAATTAAATCAATTCCTCTTATGAAACCCAACATACTCACAAGTCCACAGGACTTGCAGAGAAAACATTGAATGAAAATGTATTTGAAGTCACATAAAGTCAGGCAATATTGCACATGTACGATAAAAATATATCCCAATCCACTGTTGTAAACAGTGGAAGAGTAAAAATATGTATTTCTGCATTCTAGCACCCAAGAACAGAAACATTGCAAGTGTTGGCTATATACCTATCGCCTAATTCTCTTCCAGATATACTTGAACTGTACATACACTGTGGATTAACTGTTGTATGCAATTACAACAGAACAATCTACCACATAGTCCACATTAGTTCTATGTATAACTATGGACCGATATGGAAAGTGAGAGCAGAAATCACAAAGGTCTAAATCAGATCAGAATTAATCTATTTCTTTTAATTTGGATGGCAAATCACCAAAAGGGGCTTGGATGTTCATGCACTGTATTGCAATATTGTTGAAGAAACCTGGAAAATAAATTGGAAGCCACAAAGTCTTGGACGCAACTCTGTAGACATCTGCCATTATCAGCGGTGAGATAGTGAATGTTTAGATTGTCTGATTAGACTATGACTTCCTCCAACACCTGCTCTGGAGAGCAGGAGGTGTCTCAGGATGGGGGGAAGGGGCTCGTCAGGAGGAGAGAATGAGGAGGTTAAGGAGGGGAGAACAAAACAGGTGTGCAGGAGAGAAAAAGAGGAGAGAAACATCTTTCCTGCGATTGAGTCTGTAAATAGAAATCACACCTTTTCCCGCAGCTGCAATGTTTCAACTTTCGACACTAATAATGTCACTCATGAATTTAAAATGAGTTTCTACTTTGCCATCATCTGTCAATCAACCTATTAAGAAGTCTGTAGAGGACCAGTAGTAGAAATATGTATGTTTGACTTATTCAAAGATTATTTTTTTGGTGGTTCATCTTTAGCAACCTGAAAATTTCCCCATAATTTAGATTGCAGATATGAGAGATCATACAGAGGTTGAGGTGGTTAAATTATGCTTGCAAAAGGATGTGAGAGTCTATGTTTGGTTATGTTTTTCCCCGCCTCACTGCACAAGACTGTTTGGTCACAGTACTTGAAATGGGGACTTGAAATTCTGGCAAATGACGTAAGGAAATATAGAAACTGATCACGCTGTGTAAAAATTTGCCTCTAGCTCACATGCACAAACAGATGTTTTTATGTGTTACTGGTGGTATAGTTTTCCTTCCCTCAGGGGATTGCTGGGAAAGTTTCCTTACCCGAGAGCACACACCCCAACCCTGCAGAAAGGGTAGCAATGGGATGTTGTCTGCCTCAGACAAGCGGGGACACAGAGGAAGCCGTCTCCACTCTCGTCTCATTGTTCTGGAGGCGTTAATCTGTCAGGAATCTGCTGGGAATCAGGTGGGAATCTCGTGTTTATTGGCCGCTTCATTCCACGTGGAGCAAAGAGGACATTCTGATATGCTCGACCCGCACTATCCTGCCCCCCCCCCACCTCATGAAGATGCCCTGATGATAAAACTGCTTCTTGTTTGTCTCTGCCGCTCAAGTTTGGAGATGAGCGCATCCGCTTCATCTTCTCGTGTCGCCCTCATCCTCCGTATGTTTTACTAAACTGAAGCCAAGTCCAAGACAAATCTTAAATATGCTTTAAGTCATGCTAACATGAGGATGTTTGGAAACTTTTTTGCCACAAGTTGTGGTGACCTCGCGGTTTGCGCGTTGCCAAGGGTCAGCCAACAATAAAACGGAAGCAACAAGTAAAATAATCAAATCTCTTTCCTGAGAACATCCATAGTTCTGTACTTTCACTCAGAGGATACAGCGATCCAAAATTATTACGTCAAAGATATCATATTAGGCTTTCAATCAGAGGCATCGAACAGGGTTTTGGTCTATGTTTCATATAGGAGAAAGTGCTGCATTTAAAACAATCAAAACATGAAATAAACTCATTATTTAAAGTCTACTATTCATATGAAATACATAGACAATCTGTTCTTGTCATTTTCTGTCCACCAAGGACAAAGCTGCTTCCTGTAGTTTATTCTAGTATCATAACTAATGTCTCTATGAGCAGATATCACAAATATTGGGTAGTTTATTTGGCAAAAAAACTAGGCTGATGATTTTTTGTGGCACATATTTCTTAACTATGCAAATTAACAATGAAATGTTCCTCGTTAAAACTACTATCTGTGTAGCCAAGCTTGATATAGTGTACTAGTTTGTGCTATAGAGTGCCACCATTGTCTAAAAACTATTAAAAACACATCAGTGAGGCGGCACTGGGTAACATGTACCTTCACTACCATGCATAGGGGCACTTTAGCTTATTTTTTAATCCCACATACACCATCCTGCTGCCATAAATATACTCAAGAGCACCAAATCAGTGTCAGAAGCTGCTTTAAAGATCTGCAGATTTCTTTGTCTAGAAGCAGGTCGCTGTCTTATGATTGGAAAACCCAGGCCATGATTGTTTTTCTCTGACCATAACCACGTGGTTATTATCGTAACCTTGATGACAACAAGTAGTCATTTTAACCCAAACCATGATATTTCCCAATCAGATCATGCTTTTATGTGTCAATTTGGAGGGAAATGACAATAAGTGTATTATGTTGTTTATTATAGGGGACTTCTTGGACCCATGATATCCCATTATTGTTTTTAACTCAAATGTACTCTTATGCTGAGCCGCTCTTTTCTCTTAGGATGACTTCGCCCCAAAAACTTAACTCGTTGTTCTTTTAATTCCAAGAAGAAAATCTATAAATAGAACTTGTTGATCGACTGATGAATCACCCTACGTAAGTGGGGAAAAGGGAAAACCCAGGTTTCCTCAGTGAAATGAACAGGGAGGTCAGCCACACGGGAGACCAGACTCTTTCATCTCTTCACTTTTACTCGCCTCCTCACCGGCAGACCAGCGCATTGTCTTGGCTGAGACTAATTGAGACTCGTGTTTATCATTTTTATGACTTTATCCATGAAGACAGAGGTACTGTGGGTTTCCTGTTCTCCAGGTTCCTTGACAGACCAATCGCATTATTAGGGTCAACCTCAGCTCCCATCTTGCCATGGCATTGTTTCCACTGGTGCAATGACCATTCCCAAACTGATAAGACTTGTCTATTTTAGGTCTTTCTTTTTTTTGCACAGAGTGATTTGTCCTTGACTCATGGAGCCTGAAATAACTTCTTTTTTTTTAGTTCTTTAAAGCAAAAAAAAAAGCTCAAGGATGCATGCAAACATGTGACAAAAATATATCAGAAATCGAACTTCAGCTACATAATAAACCACTTTTTTGGGGGGGGGTTTAATCATCAAAGAGATGCAATTATACTGACAAAGAGTCCACAAAGACAATAACTTCTGTGCCAACAATGCTTTTGGTCGGCCAAAGAGATAAACACCATCCAAGTCTTATTGTACGCTTTGTACGCTTTGTATGACAACATAAGGAACTGCTTCGTGAGCATTGGTGAGAAAATAAATGATAGATTAAGTTCAAGAGGCGTTATTGTTTTCCTGACAACCACCAGTCATCACTACACATAACGCTCTGCACAACTTGACCTGCATTTGACCCGTCCGCCCAACCAAGTCCCTCAATTCATCTAATCTGGTTTACAGTGACATAATGATGCAGGTTGAAGAGATTGCACTTTCATTTCCCGGTGCACGAGTTAAGGTGAAATCAAAACCATATCTAGAGGCTTTTAAAAAAAAAAATCAGTGTTTGTGTTTTGGGAGTTAATTACTAATCAGACTATCCTGACTAGGCTTTTTGGAAACGAGGGGAGAGACAGTGAGGCCTTTGTATATGACAATCAGGGTGTGAATTGATTCCTCAGTCGCTCAAACACTCCCGTATCCTTTCATGTGTGGCCTTTGCCTTGTCGAGGCGCTAAAGCGTCACAGCAGAACAAAATGCCAATACCCCGCCCCCCAATGGTGCTAACAGGACGCCACGTCGGCCCAGGGGTGACCAATGTCGATCAATAGTGTGTGTGATCAGTGGCATCGCACCTAGCAAGAATCTGGATCAATAGAAGTAGGTGAGGGAGCTGCAGAGAGAAGAGATAAGAGGGAAAAGACCACAGCATCTGGGTCCAGACTTCACTAATCCTGAGGTGTAGTAGAAATTAAAAAATCACACGACTACGGTTAATATCCACCCCCCCTCCCCCTGCAGTGAAATAATGCACATGTCATTTCTGGAGATTACAGAACAAATACTCCAAAACTAGTTTCTAGTACTTCCTCATAGACGCAGCAACTTCTCCTTTAATGGACTGCAGACAAAAAGGCTTTCCCACACCAACTTCGATCTGTTTAACGATGCAAAAACCTTTATGTGATCGTGCCGCTACTGCAAAATGAAGTAGCGCGAGTCTTTATTCTTGTGTGTTTCTGTGACATTAGAGGTGACAGAGTTCCTTCAGACCTTTTTGCTGTGTTAAAGTAAGAGAAATGGCTGAGGAATGCACCACGTGTTGTTTTCACAGAGCTGTGGTTTTATGGAGGAAATGCACTGTGTGTGTGTGTGAGTGCTTCCTCCCTGCGTTGTTCCCTTTACACTAAAGCTGTATAGAAACAAGTATCACTGATAGGAAGAACCGACCCACCATCAAACGAATTCACACATTATTTTCTTGTCATAATGTTTTCTTTCTGAACAACGCTCGCCTCTTTTCTTTAATTAAGGCTGCCTTCAAATTAATTCCCATTTAAAATTAACTAAATCACAAAGCAGATGGATGGGTGTCAAGGTAACAGTGGTGCAGAGTGGGATAAAAATCTACCACAGGTGTGAAAATTTAGCTTTAACTTGATATACCGAGGGCTGATATTAACATGTTCCAAAAGTACATCATTAATATAAAACCTGCCTGTTTTGTCACAGTGATATGTGCGCTATTTTATCAATACATTATCTCACATATCCGGCCTATCTTAAACTTCAAGGGGGTTCCTGTGTTTGACTAAACCTCTCTTGTGTGTGTGTGTGTATGAGTTCACCTGATCGAGATTATCTCCTCGGTTCATTTGCACACAATGGTCCGGATCATCGATATCTACTCACCACCTACCCCAAAGTCTGCACTGTAGCCTCAGTTATAAAAGGATAATTAGACATTTTGGGGAAATGCACTCTTGCTAAGAGTTCGATGAAGTTTAATACTGATCTCATGTGTTTAAAATGAAGCTACGGATTAAACAAATTAATATATCTTGTGTTAAATAGTGAACTTTAGAGGTGATGCTGTTACTGTTTGATCGATCCAGGCCAGCTAAGTTAAGTTAATTGAGTGGCATCAATCTTCTCATGTAATTCTCAGCTATAGAAAGCAGATTATTATTAGGTACAGGTAGGCTAGCTTACTTAAAAAGACTGGAAGCTAACGAAAACAGCTAACCGTCTAACATTTCTTCAGCTTATTAATGAAAAAGTTGTGTCTTGTTTGTTGAATTTAGCAGGTTGCGGTCAAAATTTTAAAAAAATGTAGCATGTAATTATTGACACATTGTTGATATGGGATATGGGAGGTATAACCTGTTTATTATTAAGCTCAAGAGGAGTTGATAGGTGTCTTTATCAATTTGGGCAAATGGCTGTAGCTTCATAGTTCACACACAAACATAAAAGTGTTTATCATCTTCTTGTTATACTCTTGGCAAGAAAGTAATTATTATATTATTATATAGCAGCAGCATCACTATTTCTTAACTGTTGAATTAGAGCCAGTTAGAGTCATTTAGCCTAGCTTAGCATAAAGACTGGAAGCAAAGGGAAAAAGCTAGCTTTCTGGCCTTGTGCAAAAATACGCTTCCTAACAATAATTAGTCATTAATGTTTTTGAATTTTGGGATTTTCTAGCTCATCAGCATGTAGGCTAATTCACCGTAAACTCATAAAGTGTCATTTTGGCAATTATGTTTTTTGTATGGAATAAACAAATGCGTTATGACATGTATGTTAGCAGGCTAGTTTTAACCTAGTGCCTCATCTTCTCATCAAACTCTTGGCAAGAAAGCAAAATAATCTCCTAAACCTTCAAACAATTCATCTGCAGCATGTCGATCTATAACGAGAATGCTAAATTGCTTATTCTTTAGAACATGCAAAAAATAAAAATGGACAATTACATCAAACAAACATCTGCATTAAAGCCTTTTTCAGCCACCAATCACAATCCAGTGATCAATCCCAGCTGATTAGCACCCTTTTCTATGATAGCCTGGGAAAAGCTCATATCAGGAAGCACGGGGAAAGTCCCCTCTGATATCATTGCAAACTGCACTGAAACAAAAGCTCACTACCTATGCTGACACGCTGCAGTGTGTGTGAAACAATGGAGACCCAAGAGGACGCGATCTGCAGCTGAAAAATGGCATCCAGATATTCTGATCAATGCCCGTAAAGCGGACTTTGAACTCTGCAGTAATTGCTGCATTCTGCGCAGCGGCAGGTTTTCAGCTTTTCTGGCTCAATACCATCCAAAACATGTGTTATCGCTGCAGGCTGCGGAGCATGTGGCCTTATCAGATGGCCTTGTGGCCTTACAATAACAGCGGCTCTATCATGCCTTAGCAGACCTGTATCTGGCAGCGGTGTCATAGAACAACAATAAATACAGTTTATAAGTTATGAACATAGTGTTACTCAAGATGCTTCCATAATGTAGGAAGCATTTATAGAATCTGAATTTATATATATCGGTAAAATAGACGTAATAGTGATATTTTATATATATTATATGATTAAAAACAAGGAATTTACTCTATTTCTATTTCTTTCTAAAGAGCTATGTGAACAAATTCAGGATTATATCAGCTCGAGCATGATTCTGCACATTTTTACCACAAACGAAACTGCGCAGCCTTGACCTCGTGCAGTCTCCTGTCGCCGTGTTATAAGGCACAGATTTACAGAGTAAATCAAAGCAGACGATTTCCTCAGCTCAGAGGAAAACCCCTCGGAGGAGAATGAGTTGATAATGTCCCAGTGTGCCCACGGCTTCCTCTCAGATAAATAAATACATAAATAAAAACACGCCTGGTCACTTCAGATTTATTGTTCCTCTGTAGGCTGTGAAGTAGAGGCTATATTGTTTATAATAAATAAGTCCATTAACAGATTTGGCCCAGGTGGGTGACAAGGGCTCTGCTCCCCCCCCACCCCCCCCCTCATCCTCCTCCTCACCCCCCGCAAGCACCTAGACCCCAGCGGGGCCAGAACACTTCCATTTAAGGCAGTGATGGCCAAGGAAAAAGGGGGACTGCAGAGGTTAGTGTTGGTTTGACTGGGCTGAGACTGTGTCACGTTTTCTGGAGTGATAAGAGCCGGCACAGGAAGCTCTGAGAGGGCAGGAAGGAAGAGAGCTTAGGTCTGGAAGGAGAGAGGGGAGCTGTGGAGACATAAAGAGATGTAGGAGAGGAGAGGGGAGCAACAAAAACAAAACAAAGAGAAAATTAAAATCGTAAAAAAAGGAAATCTTGATTATAAAGTTATCGCAGGTTTACTGTAGGTTGAAGTTTTTTTTTCCTCTCTGTTGGGTTTCAGGTGGGAGGGAGGGCCGATGAGCTCTGCTGCTGGGAAACGCAGAGGGGAACCTGGGGTCCGGCAGTGGGGGAAGTGAGTGAATGACTAAATTCGGTCACACTAACATACACCTGCTTCCAACAATCAAACAGACCACACAATGATGACGGTATCAAGCATGACACTATTTGTTCTGTTAACACCAGGCCTTGCAGTTAAGAGCAAGAAGATGAAACACGGACTACTGCTTGCTGCTGCTTTCCCCTGAAATATGCATCAAACTGTTGCGGTTCAAAATGAAACAGAAGTCGAGCCATTGAACCGAAAGTGTGCACGACCATCTATGACTTAGATGCTGATGTTTCATTTAATATTTTAGTGGTTTAATATAGACGTAATTGACAGATGTTTTCTTCTCATTGGACGTTAAACACAATGAAACTTGTGTGTGGTAGCAATCAACGTAGCAGCATTTATAAGCTCCTAGAAATACAAGTACTGCAATTAAGAATGATTTTAAGGCACTTCTTATTATAATGAGGCCTAACCCCAAACTGCACACGCTTAATAAACACTACCACTACTTAACATGCCTAAAAAAACTACAACTTCTTGTTTTTTTACACTTCAGTTTTGTGTGGATTTTTTTTTAAAAAGAAAAAAATATATATATATAACACGTGAATTATTGACCTTTAGGTGCTTGTAGGCAGGTTTTCGTCACCTTTAGACAGAAGCAGACCCCCCCCCACCCCCCTGCCCCCCCGTTTCCAGTCTTTGTGCTAAACTGGCTGCTGCCTATAGCTTTATATTTAGTGTTTGCATAGTTGAGTGATGTCAAATTTATAATCTAATTAAGAAGGTGAATAAAAAGTGCAATATAATACATGAATTATTGATCTTTAGGTGCTTATAGGCAGGTTTTCGTCACTTTTGGAAAGATCTAGGCTAGCTGTATTTTGCACAGTTGAGTTGTATTAAACTCGTAATCTAATTAAGAAGGTGAATTAACACTTATAATTGCTTTTAGCACAAGATCTGAACACTTCTGCCACCACTTATCTAACTAAATACAGCTATGCAGATGAAAATCGACCAAAAAAAGGCCTCTGAAACATCTTCTTCTCATCATGTTTCCAACTAGATTAGTTTGAGTTCATAATTCATGAGCGTTACTGTAAAAAAGGGGGAAAGAAAAAGCTTTAAATTCAAATTCTAAGCATCAACAATCGTAGTTAAAGTGAGGTTTGACGCCTCTTTGAGTTGTGACCGAGCTTCAAAGTTTGCTTTCACCATTTTTTGAGAACTCCCAGGTAAGAATATCAGCGGCCGAGTTCCACCACACTCATCTTTTCCTCCCCTTTTTTAATCAATCTGTTCATCTAAAAAGGATTTCTCTATTTTGAGATTTTAATCCAGCGTCTGAGTTAATCTCTGAGACTCGGGGATTGGAGGAGGGGACGGACGGGGGCATCAAAGCCACTCAACTTCAGCCCTGCTCTCACAATTACACCCACAAGGCATCAAGGCAACCAATAAATCACGCGCTCATAATGCCTCTCAGAAAATTAATTTTTTTTTTTTTTTTTTCCTCTCTTTTGAGAGGCGGCTCGGTCATGTAGGTCAGAGAGTCGGCGCTGGTTTCGGTCGATTTCCAGGCATTTTTCAGTCAGATTAGAACATGAAAGGAAACAAGTGAGAATGATGGTCCGGTTTGTGTTGAAAAAACAAGAGATCAGCAGGATATAAACTGTGAGGTTTGACCTTTTGTATACATGTGCAGAAGGATTCGTGCTGTATGATGAGTTTTTGAGGTGAACACAGTCTGTCTGACATTACTGATATAACTGTTAAATGCAGGGCAGCAGCTTTGCTTTGACTGTGTTTTACAGATGGTTTATGATGGCTCTGTGTTTGCTGTATGACGGTTATAACAGAGGGAGCCCTCTTCTGGAGCTCACCGGCATCGTTGGTGCATTTCAAGCTTGCTCATAGCTCACAGTGAGCAATCATCAAAGCTACCATGCACCGGATAAACCTCCTCATGTGTTGCATATTTGAGAGCAAAGCAAGTATTTTCAAACCGGGTGGGATAAAAAGTGTGTTTAAGACATTTCAAAGATGCTAAATTAAACAGGAACTGTGTTAAAAGTAGGATGATTGTGGGCATTTTTAACCTCTTTTTAAAGATGTAATTTAAAAAGCATGTCTGAACATGTATGATGAGACTTTTGTTATATATTTGAGGCAGTAGCATCATTTTATTATATGTGTGTGAACCCTGATATCACTCTAACATACATGTGGCATACAAATCAACCACAAAAACACACTTTTATCACGTTTGTGCCACGGTAGTTCCCTTTCAGACGAGACCTGCAGGATCAAATTTAAAGAAGCTTTTCTCTTAAATAATAACACCCAATCATGAAAGTCACCACTGTCTTTAAGGTAACATGGTTTTTATTTCCCCCCCATAGCAAACAGCAACCATCAGTGTACAAGATACTCTTATTTTAGACCATTTGCAAGCAGGTCAGCAGCAATATATTATAATTTTTAGCACTTTTTAAACCAAACTAAACCTAGTTCACACCATGGAGAAGTCAACCAAAGTATAAGTTCATATGAGGAGTTAAACAAGCTACTGTGTGTGAGCATATTTATAGGGTTTTAACACTTTTTACTCAGCACTCATAATGCTGAATTAATCTGTGACGCTGCTTTACTGCAGTCAAAGATAAGACTTTGCAGATTATGCTGCTTAAAATTCATAATTATTACATCATAATCACGGATTTAAACTCATCCCGTAGGCTCAGTTTTTTGTTATTTTAAGTATAGGATGTCTTGAAATATCTTCGTAGAGACACAGAGCCAGAGAGTCTAGCCTCTACTTGCCCTCTGAGGTCTTTATTAGAGGTCTATTACTGTAAAGCCGCTATCAGCTATTAGGGGGTTCTCCCTGGCTGCCACTAAGCAGTAAATAAATATGAGCCTATTGTATTCTTGTAGCCTTACTGTCCTTGTTCTCCCATGCTGAGTAAACGCACACATACAATGGGAGGCTGGACTGCCTTGTCATTCCTGATCCCTTTAGATTGCTCTTCTAGGTCCTCTGCCTGGGAAAGTGGCGTCGGAGGAAAGAGGAAGCAATGAAAAAAGGGGATCTGACATTAGAATATTTTAACATGTTGCATGACAGAAGTGAGGCGTTGCTCTGTTTCTCTGCAGGCGTCCAAAACAATCTGATTTGATCGAGCGCCGCGATCTGATATCGTGAACTTGTTTCTGGCCGATAGCAGAAGTAGAAAGTAACGAAGCAGGTTTACTCAAGTGGGAACAGTTTTGAGGTACTTGTGCTTCATAGTTTTCTGGTATTTTATACTTCAACTTCGCTACGTTTCATTGTTTTTACTCCATTACATTTATCTAATATCTAGAGTTAAAAATCATGCAAAAAACTCCATCTTAATGGGTCATTTTTGCTCATTATTGAGTCCTAAATGTCTATTTTTCCCCTGTAAACAAGTATAAACATCTGAAATCTGTCTCTTTATTCTGTCTTCTTTCAAGATTTCCACAATTATTAATGAAACATTGTTGAAACTAGATGATTTCTGAAGAAAGCAGGTTGAAATAAATTGACTTGACTGGCAGATATTGAACTATTTTAAGTAATAAAGCCTTTAAAGGACTCAGTGAGTGAGTCATTATTACTTTGTATGATGGATTTGATCAAAAAATGTTGTTTAAAGGTGAATTCATCTATTCTGGGGATACTTTTTCGTACTTTTAGGTAAGTAAGATTTTGAGTGCAGTACTCTGGAGTCATTTAACAGTGTGGTATTATCACTACGGATGTGAATACTTCTTCCAAATCTTGATATTGATAGTTTATGTGCAGCAGGCGGTTGCAGACTCTTCTCATTTGTGTCAGTGTTTGTTCTAACTGGAAGACAGAAATTGAAAGTTGTGGAGGTTTTCTGGTCACCTCGGGCTGCCTGGTGGAGCTTCCTCTCCAGCTTCTCCACAGGAAGAGGGCTGACAGGGTCTACGCAGACTCACACAGTTCCTTGCATGGAAGCAAAAAAAAAAAAAAAGGAGGCCTTGAGTGAGGAGTGGTTGCACAGCGTCGTACCCATGGGACGGCATTATTCAGGCCTGCCACTTTCCCCCTCGGGACCTGGGCATGAGGCTGCCAATACCAGGCGCAGGCGGGCGCTGCCGTCCTGTAATCACCGATGACATACACGAAGTAGTTTTCCAGATAGGTTTTCCTGTCCTTCCAGCTGCGAGTGGGGCAAAAGCACAGGAAGAATAACACAAGTCGCAGCCAGGCTCAGGGAATGTGGCCTTTACAAACACAGCGCAAAATAATAAAAAAAGAAAAGTTAAAAGGCACACTGCTCTCCTCCTGAGAGCCTCTGAGCGAGGGAAGTGAGGCTACGTCCTGAGAGAAGGTACAACCTTCCTCAACACCCCCACAGACTCAACAATAACCTGCCAATCAAGCCAAATATGGTTTATTCTGAGCTACCTGCCAGTAGCGCAAGAGCCCCGATAAGTTTTTACGACACGCTCGAGCTCAACTTGCACCTACTTGGACTCAGATTTATGTTTAACTCTGTCTTTACCCCTGGGTGTTGAATCAGCTGTTTCCTGCAACGCTTGTAAAGAAACCTCCTTCTCCTTCTTAAACTAGTAAAAGCTGATTAGTCAAAAAATCTCTTAGCTGGAAGATGGCGTATATAAGACAAAAGATGCTCACTTTTATATCATGTTTAAAGCATATTCTGGTCATGATTTGTACTTTATTTGCTCTGGACTCAATCAGCTTTAGCTAGAACTCACCTGGAGCTGGTTTTATAATATGTTAAGTCAGCTTGATTGGAGCCCAAACTGTACATAGCGCTCCCTTTAAACAAATCTATCTCTACTATAACTTATTATTCCGCTGTTTTTTATCAGCCCAGCTCTATTTTATTTCCAATTTAACCCTTTTAATTGTATTTAAATGTCTTTTATTTTGCCATGCATTGCTTTTATACCCTGTTTTGATGCATTTTTATGTTTTATGTAAAGCACTTTGAATTGCCTTGTTGTTGAAATGTGCTATATAAAAAAATTCCCCTTGCCTTGTCACCTTTATCAACAGTTTCATATGCCAAAAACAGTCCCCCCCCCCCTCTTTGTTTTATTTGGATTATATTAAGAAGCCAAAACAGGTCAAATGATGCTGCTGCTGCTGCTGCATCATTTTCTTATTTATGCTTATTTCCCTTCATGTTAAGTGACCTCCATGCTGGGAACCACTGATCTAAATATGCTTGTGTTCTTTTCACTGTTGGCACCATATCAAAGCATTATAACCAAAGTGATTTTACAGCAGCTTAGCACACAATGCGTTGCCTTCAGGTGCCACCAGTCTGCTGCATGCACACAGTGCGCTACCTGCTGAGGTGCCCCCCCCCCCTTCCCCGTGAGCTGTTAGGCTTTTCACCTAAGTCAATCAGCAGAGGTGTTAAAGACGCCGCGTCAACACAAACTAACAGGTGCCCAGTGTCGAGGCCGAGGGGACGGATGGCACTGTGAGGTTTTAACACAGTGCCACCGCTGCTGTCACTGTATGGAAATGCTACTGTATGGAGGCTCACACACACACACACACACACACACACACACACACACACACACACACACACAAATTAATGAAGAGCAGATTCCTATTTTCAGCTCTTCAATGATCCTGTGCATCCGCTTTGCACATGCACAATGTACTATGAATAAGGGTCAGTGACAAATAAGGGTTGGCAAGATGAGCAATTCAAAAATATGTTAAAAAATAGTTTTAAAAGCAGCATCAGGTTTGTTAAAATGTACATTTAGTATTTTTTGTTGGTTTTATATAATTTGAAATGACATTTGCACCATTTTTTTTAACTTTCAGTAAGACTGAATGCTTCTGAAAATGTCAAATGAATTAACCACAAAAGAATGATAAATATTAAATATTTTATCACCTACAGTGTATTTAAGTGGACTTATACTAATAAATACTTCATTTAAAACAATGTAAATGTTTCCTGATCTCCATGGTTACCAGATGAAATGTAATATTTAGAACAATTGTATTCCATTACCTTTATTTAATATAAAGTTATAATGTAAGATCATGCCAAACTAGTTGATATGGTGTTTTATTGAGAATTTACTGTTTTTAAGCAAGTTGAATTATTTGGTACAAAGTTTTTATGGTTACACCACTTAGACATTTTTGCCATAATCCTCTAATATATTCTCTCTAAATGGATTAAAAGCAGAAATTTGATGCTGGGTCCACAAAAAAAGAATGTGTGCAAGTTATTCATACGTTTATTTTCACATTTTAACCCTTTTAAATTTGACTAAACCACATGGACATAAAAAACCCCATCATTGACCCTCATACATACACAATGCACTACGGAATCTACAGCACTATTGTCTTATACAAACAATTTCAAACCATATTTCAAGGAGATTAAAGCAATTAAAAGAAAATGAAAACTCACAGACTTAAAAGACGGCCCTTAAAATAGATTACTGATCCAGCCAACCTCATTTCCAGCAAAAAGTGTGCATTGGTCAAATGTCTGTAATGACAACAATAAAGGAAATGCACTATTAAAATACAATGAGGTCCTGATATAGCTCAGCAGATAGGTGCGTCTCAGCCAGGTAGACGCGCACAGTTTGATTTGTTTCCGCTCTCTGTGCACAACACGCTGTATCTGGTATGATCATTTAATTACACACACACACACACACACACACACACACATTGCAGACAAACTCATGGACATACTCACAGACTGAGTCATAAAGCAACAGGAGACACTCAGGAAGAAGGTGTGACGTTATTTCCACACCAAACATTCTGGTAGGAATGACGCTGGATAAACACGCCACATTTCACACTGATGATTTGATGTTTAGATACCTGAAAACATGTCATTATAAATCATCATAAAGCGTTTAAATATAATAACAGATTGGTTATTTCACACACACACATACACACACATACACACACCCACTTCCGGCCAGTCGGAGGATTGTTTTAATCGCTCCCTGTGAGTGTTTGTTGACAGGTTTGTTTGTGTCTTTGCTGAGAGACTCTGAATCTACCCGACAGGTCAGAGGTCAGGGGCAACACCCAGACGCTCCCATTCTGTTGCACCCTGTTACAGTAAGCCCCCCCCCCCCCGTCTGCAGACTGTCTCAAGGCTGGAAAACATGACTGAGGTCATATTTTTAACACAGAAAGTTGAGTTTTGTTTGGTTTTGTTTGTTTTTTTTTTATATCAGAGTGACACATCCTCCTCCTCCTCCTCCTCCTCCTCCTCCTCCTCCTCCTCCTCCTCCTCCTCCTCCTCCTCCTCCTTCTCATCCTGTACTTAGATTAAGACTGCAGAGGAAATAAATCCATTAAAGGGTCAGTTCAACCCAAATTACACAATTAAAACATTTCTCACTTACCTCCAGCCATGCAGATGGTTTTATGAGTTCAGGTGAGATATTACACACCAACTGACTAAGTACATGTACTCACATATATTCTAATAAAGTGCATTTTTAAGGTTTCCTTCTTATGCAACTTTACTTCATTCTCGAGTGAAATGTACTTTTAACTCCGCTGCATTTGCCTGAAAGTTGGAGATACTCGGCAACTTTGATGATTAAATGTTTACATACAACACATGCTGCAGAAATCTCCAGTTTAGCGAGTCATTTTCTCTATTATTGAGTCCTAAAAGTCTCGTTTTCTTCTTTACTTCATTGCATTTATTTGAGAGTTGTAGTTACTTGAATTGCAGCTGAACATTTTATAATCAAAAACAGTCATACATTAAACTTTTAATAAATGTATAAAGTATTTACAATGAGGTCCAACTTTACTATTTATATGAATATATCCTGAAAGATGCCATTCTGCATGAGGGCTTTCACTTTTGATCCCTAAAATATATTTTGCTATTATTTGTGTGCTTTTAATTCTGAATACATGACTTTTTCTTGTAACTGAGTATTTTTACTTTGTGGTATGACTTGTACTTAAAAGATCTGCTATGACTGGTGCCCACAGCAAGCAAAAAAAGAGACTTTAAAAGCTCAAATGCAACATATTTTTGCTGTGGATTAACAAATGTGCCTTTTTGAGGGAACTATTTCTGCTGTAGATTGTAATTCTAATGAAAACTGTTCATAGAAATGGATGCAGATAGCAAAGAGATAATGCTGCTAAAATGAAAAAGTTCTGCTCACATTATGGGTGAAGTGACCCTTTAATAATCTACCTGAATGCCAGTCTGGTTCTTGTTTAGGGTGACTCAGCTGCTGAGTATGCAAACCTGTGAGACATACAGGTGAAAAGCTGCTGAAGCTCCACTACAGGACTGATGAAGTTATAGTAATCTGATCGGCCTAATTAGCTACTGATTAGGCTCTGAGCTGACTGACACGTTCAATTCAACCAGAAATTCTTCCTTTTCAGTTTCTTTTAAGCCTGAACTCACCAGAAAATGATATAATTACATGTTCCAGTTGCAGCAGTGAAGGAGGAGAAGGTGGAGAAACTATGCAAAACCTTCTCTTTAGCTCATCATTTCTTTAGGATAAGAAACTGTGGAGTATATATCTCACTTCACGGCTCTTCCTGTTTGAGTTTCCTCCTCTGCTCCAGACAGGGCAGACGTTCCCGCAGGATAATACTCGGATGAGCATTATCTGCCGACAGCAGCCACCCCAAATTTACCCAAACTTGCACTCAGCACAGGAAACTATCGATGACCTCTGTGCAGGAGGTAAGACAAGAAAAACCTAATTATGGCTCGCCGAATCTCAAGAATGCTGCACGAGTACACACACGGAAAAACCTATTTTTAGGTGGAATATAAACTCCAGCTATGCTCATGTCAATATTAGACATACTGAGTTGGCATATTTACATATTTAATCTGTAACTAAGGAAAGTATTTTATGGTTGAGGAATGTTTGATGTTGGGATTCCTCACATTCTCCGCTGGTGATAAGCTCAAACATGTGAGCATATTTCTGATATGAGCATCAGTAACTTGGAACAGTTGTTACAATAACAGTGGAAATAGATGACATAATACAAATAAATTACATATTCAACATATTTTGACTTTTGGGGAAATGAAGTCACTGTAATGCTGAATCAAAGGATGTTAGAAGAGGAAATCCTGACATATTTTAGAGGTTTTAACTTAATGTAATAGGTTATAGATTACTAGTTACTCTATTTAAAATGTAATAAGTAATGTAACTATTTCAATGACTTCATCAAAGTAATGTAACTTATTACATTTGATGACTTTTCTAATGTTCTAACCAATGTTTTCAGCTGTTAAGGTAAATGTTCCCTCCATCTGTCCTTCCTTCCTTCCTTCCTCCCTTCCTTTCTTCCTTCCTACCTTCCTTCTGTCCTTCCTTCTGTCCATCATTCCTTCCTTCCTTCCATCTGGGCTTCATTCCTTCTTTCCTTTCTACCTTACTTCCTTCTGTCCATCATTCCTTCCTTCCTTCCTTCCGTCCTTCATACCTACCTACCTACCTTTCTTCCTTCTGTCCATCATTCCTTCCTTCCTACCTTCATTCCTTCCTTGTGTCCATCATTCCTTCCTTCCTTCCTTTTTCCTTCCTTCCTTCTTTCCTACCTACCTTCCTTCCTTCCTTCCTTTCTTCCTTCCTTCCTTCTTTCCTACCTACCTACCTACCTACCTTCCTTCCTTCCTTCCTTCCTTCCTTCCTTCCTTCTTTCCTACCTACCTTCCTTCCTTCCTTCCTTCCTCCCTTCCTTCCTAAGATCTAAGATCAGCTGTTAGGGTAAATGTTCCCATTAAGCACCAAAATCTAAGTCCAGCTGTGTTTCATGGATACTGACATGATTTATAATTCCTTCTGTCCTTCCTTCCTTCCTTCCTTTTTCCTTCCTTCCTTCCTTTCTACCTTCCTTCCTTCTGTCCATCATTCCGTCCTTCCTACCTTCCTTCCTTCCTTCCTTCTGTCCATCATTCCTTCCTTCCTTCCTTTTTCCTTCCTTCCTTCTGTCCATCATTCCTTCCTTCCTTCCTTCCTTCCTTCCTTCCTTCCTTCCTTCCTTCCTTCCTTCCTTCCTTCCTTCCTTCCTTCCTTCCTACCTACCTACCTACCTACCTTCCTTCCTTCTGTCCATCATTCCTTCCTTCCTACCTTCATTCCTTCCTTGTGTCCATCATTCCTTCCTTCCTTCCTTTTTCCTTCCTTCCTTCTTTCCTACCTACCTTCCTTCCTTCCTTCCTTCCTTTCTTCCTTCCTTCCTTCTTTCCTACCTACCTACCTACCTACCTTCCTTCCTTCCTTCCTTCCTTCCTTCCTTCTTTCCTACCTACCTTCCTTCCTTCCTTCCTTCCTTCCTTCCTAAGATCTAAGATCAGCTGTTAGGGTAAATGTTCCCATTAAGCACCAACATCTAAGTCCAGCTGTGTTTCATGGATACTGACATGATTTATAATTCCTTCTGTCCTTCCTTCTTTCCTTCCTTCCTTCCTTTCTTCCTTCCTTCTGTCCTTCCTTACTTCCTTCATTCCTTCTTTCCTTTCTTCCTTCCTCCCTACCTCCCTTCCTTCTGTCCTTCCTTTCCTCCATTTTTCCCTTCCTTCCTTCCTTCCTTCCTAAGACCTAAGATCAGCTGTTAGGGTAAATGTTCCCATTAAGCACCAAAATCTAAGTCCAGCTGTTTTTCATGGATACTGACATGATTTATAAGGGAGATCATTTCTTATAAAGCAACATTTATCTCTCATTTGAAAATGTATTCATTAGTTCATGTAGATTTTGGAATATAAAATAAAGATATTTGATGAATAAAGTGGGTTTAATTGGTACTGTGACTCCATTTAAGCTCATGTGTGACTCCAAATAAGCCCACGTCATGATTTATTTACTATATATATAAAAAATATTGATTTGAAAGAATTAAAAACAGCAACATATGTATTCAGTAACATGATAAATATTAAAAAATGAGGAAAAAACCCTCCTGAGCAAAATGTTAAAGGTCTGACTTCAGATGTAACCTCCTTTGTAATCACCAACATCTTCATAAGTAATGGATTACATGGAGTCTCTAGTTACTCCCCATTACTGACTACAGCATAAGAAGAAGTCCATTATTTAAAAAAAGGAAATAATTGGCCCATCATCTTCCCTCTCTCTACTTTCACTTTCAGTTGTTTTTATATCATTTAATAAACCAGAAGTCTGTTAAAACACAACCTTGTAAATATTTGAATCTCATAAATACAACAAAGATAATCTGCTCGGTCCAGCTGCCGTTTCCATCGCTGTTTATTGTTGATCATATTTTCACCTGAAACGCTGATATCATCCAGTTGTTTTTCCTTCAGGAAGTTCCTGCAACTGGCCATTAATTGTTGCTGAGGAGAGGGGAGGGGGGGGAGGGGGGGGAGGGGCAAAGATTGAGAAAAACAAGTTGAACTAAAGGTTTTTCTGCTCAAGTCACTAAAACAAAAAGGTGATAAAATAACAGAAGCAGGAGTCGATGAATCAGATAATGTTTTCATTTTTTTAATCTCAGGTTAATGTTCTGCATCACGGTACATTATTGTGTTGTTTTTTTTGCATCGTAGTGTGTTGCAATGGCGTCTTGGGAATTGAACTGACGTCAGATTTCTTCCGTTTATTCAGGTGTTGGTTGGATTGGAAGCAGCAGCAGCAGCTCTTCACTTTTCCTAATCAGCTCTTCTCCTGCAGAACGAGGTCGTCCTTCCTCCAGCCTCTGTGCTCCTTTATTTCCTACCGACACACTTTAAGTTCGTTCTGATTTCCACTGCACTGACTCATAACATCCCCCCCCCCCCCCCCCCCCCCCCCCCCCCCATACACACACACACACACACACACACAGACTCATTTCCCCAGGCTGTCTTCTCTGCTGTTTAGCACATTTTTTAACGTCGGGATTTGTTATCGTGCTCAGCTCCACCTGTTAGTTTGAGCATCTCTGGCATTCAGCTTGAGAGCGATGACGTTTGCAGGAAGTTTACAGGAAAATAATCACTTTCAGCACGAGGCCTGTTTGTAATGAAGTGTAATCAGAGTGATGTAAATGTAATAATACACACAGATAATGCTGCTAAACACTCACTTTTATTCTCTGGCTTTGAACTATTTTTAATTAATATATTCTTTGGACTTTAAATTTGTGCTTAAACTTTGTTCTATTTTAATTTTGCTCCTTTTTATGCTTATAAGTGCACAATCTGGTTGCTTTTTAAACTAATATATAAGTAAAATAAACTTAAAACTTGGTTAAGAAGTTCATTAATGGATAATATTGTGAGTTAAATGTCATAAAAGCTGAATATTATTGTGGTATACAAAGTTTCTGATTATAAATATGATGTTATTCTGATGTATATTTGTTAAATTTAATAGTTTTTAACGGTAAAGTATAGTCAATGATGAAGTGATATGTCTAATATTTTCAATAAATATTCTTTAAAAGCCAAATTAAGGCAGAAAAACAGCAACAGTTGTGGATATTGATCACTTTTCATGCTGATCACTTGAGCTGCTGCAACTCCACATTGAAGTGAACGGGAAATACTCTGCAAATGTGCCAATATGTAGTTTTACAAAGATTTGGCTACACATTATATCATGTTTCTGTATCTTTTATTTGGCTATTTGTCGTTTCCTACTTTATATAAGCATCTCTTTATGCACTCATATGTGCAAAATGTTTTATTTGTTGGCTTTTAAACATTGCTGCTGTTCATAAAAGGAGAACCTTGAATAAAAAAAGGGTTTATTTCACTTTAATGAAGACAAATATATGCTTTAGTTTTATAGTTTTGATGTAAATGAACATCTCAGCCATATGATAGAGGCTCATATATTAAACAACGGTGCGGTCAGTTGGAAAAAGAATTGGATGTTGACTTCTTGTTGTCCAAAGGAAATAAGAAATGCAAAAAGAAAAGAAAAAGAAAAACATTAAAGAGGTTTTATCCCTTGCAGCACCTGACCCGAGTTAGAGGGCTTCAGTTTTATATCTGTCCAGGACAGAGTTCAACCTCGAGGCTCCGACACAGAAAACATGGAGCGGGGAAGTAAACATTCTCCTAAATGGGTAAACATTTGGCAGCCAAAGTCAAATGAGTTTGGAGATATGTCGATTTTTGGGCATATTTTTAGAGCCTTTGTGAAAATGTTTTAAAATGAAACAGGAAGTTGGGAAGTTTATGCCCCTGGCGCCCACCCGATTTCCCTCTGTCAGCCAAGAAAGACGCGAGGATGGAGATAAAAAAAACAGTGTGTCAACAGTTTGACTTCTGCCAAAGGGCGGGTAATATAGCTCCAACATTGTTTAATGTGTCAGATATTTAAAAATGTGAACTGGAATGTATGTTTATGATGAAATAATGTTGGTTTTTAGTGGTTTAGTGTGTTAATCTCACTGTTTTCTAACATTTTTAAAGATGCAAATAAGGAAAAAAGCTTTGTAAGTTGAATTAAAGTTATTTATTGATGCATTATAATTACATTGAACAGTCAAATGTGCCAAAAACAAAATCAACAATATACACTTTCATCACTAAATTGCACTTTTCCTTTATGAAACACTGAAAATAATTTAAATAAATACAATGTTTTAGTTGTTTTTATGACAGCGAGCGCCCTTCTCTGTGGCTGCTCTGCTGATGGTAGCTGCTGGGATCCACCGACTCCGGCCTGTGAGGGTTCGGACCCAGGTACTGTTCGAACTCGCTGCGGTCCAGATCGTACAGCATGTCCAGCTGAACCTGCTCCAGGTAAAACTCCAGGGAGGGTCCGGCAGGGCACACGAAAAACCTCTGCTCCCCTTGCTCTACATGTGGAGCTGCAGAGCTGGAGTAAGCGTACTGCATGTGGACGTGCTGACCCCCAAAATAAGGATGAGGGTCTGCAGGGTAAGCAGGAGGGTTTGAGTACAACACAGGCTTATTGGAGAAAGCATCTACTGCTGCTGCTGCTGCTGAGTCTGGGAAAACAGTGTTTGTGTAGCTGCTGTGCATGGGGGCAAAGTTAGCTGGCGAGTTTGGGAAAGCAGGTGAGTTTGGGAAGGGGTGCTGCTGGCTCTGGAGCAGGTGGGTGAGGTTGTAGGGCACGTTGAAGCCCGAGCTGCCGCAGAGCGAAGGGTGAGCGGCCGGAGCTTCTGCACACTGAGGCTTGGAGTTCTTCTTCAACTGCTTCCTCCTGCGGGGCCTGTACTTGTAGTTTGGGTAGTCGATGGTGTGCTGGACCCTCAGGCGCTCGGACTCCTGCATGTATGGACGCTTCTCAGCCAGAGACATGGCCTTCCAGGTCCTTCCTGCAAAGGGGCAAAGTGGGGTTAATTATCTGCAGTACACACTTAAATAGGAACCATACATGAGCTGAGATTAAAGAGGTTAAAAGGAGAGGCTTGCTCCTAAATATTTAGCATTTCCTATGATGTTTTAACTCAATTAAACACTTATTAATAACATGTCAAGGCTTGTTAAAGTCTTACCGAGTATTTTGCTCAAGTCTGTGTTCTCCAGATCTGGGTTGAGTTGAGCCAAACGCCTGCGCTCCTCTTTGGTCCAGATGATGAAGGCGTTTAGGGGCCTCCTGACCCTCTGCTGCTGTGAAGAGGAAGAGGAGGATCTGGCCTCGGGGCTGTTGCAGCTGGAGTCGGAGTTCACGGACAGCGGGCTGGAGGGGCCTGAACTCGGGGAGCGCACCTCGGTCATCTGCTCCCCGTCTGCGGAGCTCGAGTCTTCACTCTCCAACACGTTTGGGCAAAGCTGGAAAGTGGAGGGTGCGTTGCTGAAACGCATGGCTGCAGATGGTGCTGATGGTGTGATGACGGTGCAGGGCCGCAGTGACTCATCCTCTCTGTCGGTGCACAGTGACCGATATATGCGGCCGCTCCGCCAATAGGAGGCGAGGAGGAGTGGATTTAAGGTGTGAAATCCAGGTGTTTTCTCGGGTCGGTGATAGGCCTATCTGCCCCCCTCAACCCCCCCCCCACTCCCCAATCAACGACCTCACGAAACTTCAGCCTGGAGAGAGAGTCTGTAATATTCTTCACACTTAGGCTGTTATAGACCCACATAGATAATAAAATGCACCATTTAAACTACACATTAAGCCTCATTGATTTATCCTTGTATATAATATGTTATAAACCCACAGTATATTATTTAAGATGACATGCATATGAAACACTAATACATCTGCTTCATATTAACCCCTAAACAGGCAATGTGCACGTGGATAAACATACATATTTACATGTTTTTAAATACCTTAATAGGTGCAATGTTTCCTAGTGGAGATACAACTAATATTAATCTAAAATAAACAAAATATTTTTAAAATTATTTGTGGAAATTAGTACTTTTTAAGTGCAAATGAGATAAGTAGTAACATCAAAATAAATAAAGAAAAGAATAATTTTCTCATCTCATTTTCGCACTTCTGGCTGTTTAAGGGTTAAATAAACTGATGAATGTAAAATCGGATTTTTAAAAGTATTTCAGTAGAATTTTTATATTTAATCCCATTTATTATGTCACAAAAAGCACATTTTTGACAGCTCACATTGTGCATATCGTGTATTATAGTGCAGCCTAAATCAGGTTTCCATTTAAAACCATATTAGGCAAATCAAATTACAGCTTTAAATGAGAGAGATAGAGAGAAAGAAAGAGAGAAAGAGAGAGAGAGAGATGGAATCTAATCAATAGGTCTTGAAAGGCAGAGGTATTGATAGGTGAACATCAAAGTGTCCAGGAGGCAGGGCTGGTTACTAATTACATTGTGGCTCTCGACTCTTATCGGCCATCCACTGTCTCTATCAAAGTGCATTTTACAGGACTGAAACAAACATGATCAAGGAGTGTTTATTACACGATTACGGCGCACAAATATTTGCCTAACACAAAAAAAAAAAAAAAACCTCTGATAGATTAAATCTGTACAAAAGCGTGGGCGTGATGAGCTCACTTTAAAGACATCACACACATAAAAAAAAACACATCCTAACTTTTTCTTTTCTTATGTGCACCAAAAATAAACGAGGAGAAGACACCAAGGAGCCTTTAAAATAAAAAGGAAACAGCAGCGCAGACTTTGGCGTTAAATCAAAGAGCGTAAAAGTGTATTGAAGTCAGAGATACAGACTCACAGAAACTATCAGTGAGGATCCCTGCAGACCTCCTTCAGACTATGATTTATATCTGTTTTTTATTATTTCCCCCACACTGTATGTCATATATCTGAAAATGATTCAACTTCAGAGACAGTAAAAAACATCACAAATGGATTAATTTAAGGATAAAATGTGTTTTACGAGTTATTATTGGGCACATAGGCACGTTTTTTGGAGCAATTACGCATATTATAGGAAGGGAAAATGGCATGCACTGCAGAAATACTACATTTGAGCACACATTATAAGAGATTATTTGACTATAATAGTAAAAAATAGAGTCACTCCATCACATATCTGGAGTAAAAAGACACTAAAATGACGAATTACATCTAACATTCACTCCTATTCAAGCGCGTAAAAGTGTTTTTGGAGCAATTACGCATATTGTAAGAAGGTTAAAAATGGCATATAATGCAAATATATTACATTTGAGCACTAAAACACATAATTATGAGAGATTATTGGATTATTATGGTGAGGAATACAGAGTTACAATCACAGATCTGAAGTAAAAAGACACTAAAATAACTAATTACATCTAATATTTACTCCTTTTCAGGCGCCACTTTCTTTTATTTGCGCACAAACACACTTTTTGGGGCAATTACACATATTGTAGGAAGGTTAAACATGTCATGTAATGCAAAAATATCACATTTGAGCACTAAAACAACTAATTATAAGAGATTATTGGATTATTATGGTGAGAAATAAAGAGTTACAATCACAGATCTGGAGTAAAAAGACACTAAAATAACTAATTACATCTAATATTTACTCCTTTTCAGGCGCTACTTTCTCTCTTTGCACACAGACACACTTTTTTGGGGCAATTACGCATATTATAGGAAGGTTAAAAATGGTATGCACTGCAGAAATATCTTATTTGAGCACTGAAACACTTAATTACAAGGTATTATTTGATTATTATGGTGAGGAATACAGAGTTACAATCACGGATCTGGAGTAAAAAGACACTAAAATGACGAATTGCATGTAATATTTACTCCTTTTCAAGCGCCACTTTCTTTTATTTGCGCACAAACACACTTTTTGGGGCACTTACACATATTGTAAGAAGGTTAAAAATGTCATGTAATGCAAAAATATCACATTTGAGCACTAAAACAACTAATTATAAGAGATTATTGGATTATTATGGTGAGAAATGCAGTCAATCATCACAGATCTGGGGTAAAAAGACGCTAAAATAACGAATTACATGTATTCACTCCTCTTCAGGGGCCACTTTCTCTCTTGTCTTTGGCGCGGACGACAAACATTATACAAACAATAGATGCCATTACTGTGACAGCGGCAACGTTGAATCTGCAATACACGGACTGACCCTGGCCTGTTACAGGTCTAATACCTGCACCTGCACCGCTTTGTCCCTGCAGACGAGTCACTTAATGGCCTTTAAATTGCAAATACTGTGTATTAAAGCTCAAAACAGAGAGTTATAATGCAGAAACTTGCAGAAAACTGTCAAAAATATCATTAAAACATACGCAAATGTTGGTTTTAGATGGATGTTCTTGCTCTAAGGGCGTTTTTTGTGGACTTAAATGCGTAAATAAAGAGAATAAGATAAGAAATAAGTAAATCAGGCCTTAATGGAGCTTTAATCAAAAACGAGGCAGGATCAATAGTGTGTCATTGGTAAATTCAAAGTAACAGAAGTGATTAGGGTTCTTGTTCTTTAAACTGTGACCCTCATCTCCCTTTGACATGTGAACCTTTCAGCCGTTCAGATGGACGCTGATAAAGAGGAGAAGATAACATTAGTGAAGAGTAAAATCAATAAAAAGTCTTGAAAAGTTGAGATTTTTATTTTATTTTAAAGGATTAAAACAGAATTCTTGGGATGTGTGTGTGTATGTGTATTTTGGGGGGGGGGGTGTTTCTCTCACAAGTTGTCAGAATTAGAGGTTGAATCCACATCCTCGGTGTTAATCGGGACGCACGCTCCAATGCTCAGTGGAAAAAGCGCTAATGGATTTAATCAATTAGCTTGAACGACGCAGCGTGAATACAATAACGTTAGTTTCGGCTGACCTTCTCCTTCTCTCTCTCTATCTCTCTCTGTATGTGTGTGTGTGTGTGTGTGTGTGTGTGTGTGTGTGTGTGTGTGTGTGTGTGTGTGTGTGTGTGTGTGTGTGGTGTGTGTGCGCGTGCGTGTGTGTGTGAATTGAGTCTTCTTAATATTAGACAATGTCGAGGATACTGAATGTAAAGCCTGAATATTGTGTCATTAACCCTTTTTTTGTGCGTAAATTCACCATAAAAGTGCTTTAAAGTGCGCATTATCTGTCTTATTTATGCATTTTTTTAGTGTCATTCGCCCTTTATAAATGCATCCTAATCTTTGAGATGACAGTAGGGGAATCATTGCATTGTCTCATCTCCAAAAAACAAGCAGCAGCTGAATGGGCACTATGCTTTCTTTGAATAGGGGATTGTTCTCAAGTGGCTTTCTGATCACAATGTGCCATTGTATTGGACAGAACTCTTATATATGGGACACTCCTTCTCCTCTTCTCCTCTTCTCATTCTCCTTCATTTTCCGACCAGTGATGGTGAAGGTGGCACAGGTAGCAGGAGCGCTTCGTTGAGTGGATTTACCCAAAAGGAAAGTGGATTCTTTGGATGTTCTGGGGCGACGTTTTGGATGTTTGGATGAATTTTTGGAGCTCTGGGACTAAAAAAAGGATGCAAGCTGTGAAAGGAAGATGCCACTTTCCAGGTGTGGATTTGAAAGGATGCCAACATACAAAGCTGCTCGAAAGAAACGCTCTTCTCTTGTGGATATTTGGATATTCGGTGCAGGACTTTCTCCTCATGCAAGATGGAGAAAACTACAAGAAGAAGAAGGAGGAGGAAGAGGAAGAAGCGAGCGTCTGGACCTTCTGATAATGAAGCACTGTATTCCAGCCATCCCACTTGACTTTTTTCCTTACAGTGACTCATTCATAAAATAAAAAAAACAACCCCAGCTGCTATTGTTTTAATAGCAGCTGAAGGTGTGAATGTGGATAATAATACTGTTGTTCTCAGGTGACCCCGCAGCAAGAGGGGCTGTATTGCATTGTGTTTGTATTGTATGGGCACAGCAGGCCAGCAACACAAGATATACACTCTCTACACTGTCAGGACTCAGACACCATTCAATGCAATGTGATGTGAGCCTCCTCCTCCTCCTTCTTCTTCCTTCTTCCTCCTCCTCCTCTTCTTCTTTCTCCACTTTTAATCACATGTTTGCAGCAGATTCAACAGTAGACTTATAGGCTCGGAGTCCTCCACTCCACACATACACTCCCCTGTGTAAACAAGCCACCCTGCCCTGCCCTGCCCTGCCCTGCCTGTCGCCCCCTATACGTCAGGCCCAGCTGAGAGGATTACATGTGCAACCCCCCCCCCCCCCCCCCACCCCCCCTCCCCTCTCTTCGTAGACAGGCTTAATGTAGCCTCATTAGCTGAACACAATGATGCCCCACCACCTCAGAGCAGAGATAACACTTACACCACAGGGGGCTCAGCCAGACTTCAAACAGGAGCTTCCACAGCTAAAAGTTACAAGACCAAGGTGGGACGGAGCGTGCACGGTGCAGCATTGGAAGATCCCCCCAAAAAAAGTAGTCAAGTCGTTGATTGATGGAAAATTATTGGCAGATTTGACAATTAATGAGTCATTTATAGCATGTAAGAAGAAAAAAATGGCAAATTTGCTCTTTTTAGCTTCTGAAAATGATCATTTCCTCTGTTTTATATGACTATTAATTGGATATATGTGTAATTTAAAGACATGACAGAAGTTTTATTAAAGTTTATTGACTGAATACTGAATGCAAAAGTTCACACAGGCATCTTAGCATTTGGTTCATTACAGCACGACTGACAAATTTGCTATATCTGGCATCTGAAAGTTTGAGGATTTGATCATTTTCTCTGTTTTATATGACTATTAATTGGATATATGTGTAATTTAAATATCTTTTATTGAACTTTATTTACTGTATGCTTGAATATAAAAGTTCACACAGGCATCTTGGCAATAAGTTCATTACAGTGTGACTGAGAATATGATGAAAAAGTCAAATAATTGAGTGAAGTCGAGTAGTTTTAATGACTTTTCAGTATTATTATGTCTAATTTTTAACTGTTTTTATCATAAAAACAATCAACAAATGAATCAGTTGATAATTAATTAACCATTTAATTCATTTAGTAAGAAAAAAAATGGCAAATTTGCTGTTTTTATCTTCTGAAAATGTGAGGATTTGATCATTTTCTGTGTTTTTTTTATAGCTTTTAATTGAATATACGTGTTTTTTTATTGTTATTTGGACCAAACAAGTAATATAAATACATGGCAGAACTTTTATTAAACTTTATTTACTGAATACAAAAGTTTCACACAGGCATCTTGGCATACTTCTACTTAAATTACCGCCTTAAATTTGACATTTTTATCCTCACTCTGGTGTGTTGAGTAGTTTTAATAGCTTCTCACTATTATTACATCTGAAGGAGCCAATTTATTTAACAGTTTTAATCATAAAAACAATCAACAAATTAATCAGTAATGAAAATAACTCTTCGCTGCAGCCTAAAAATCAGTTTACAATCTTGTTTTAATCACTATTAAATCAATAAATGATGACAAATGTGCACCAAAACAGCCAGTTAAATCTACTAGTCTCTACTTCCTGTATGTGTAATCTCTCTAATTGTGTTTCATGCGTCTTTCAGACTGAGACCGGCTAACGAGGCGCAGCTCCACTCTGTGCTGAAGAAACTATTCTTTGTAAATTAGGAATTGTATTCTGCTGCTGATAAGACTCTTATCTGCACAATTGAATAAAGCCTTTTATTATTGTCCAGACAGCCAGTCGAGCTTTGAATGCAACAGCAAGGGGATCTCATTTTCCTTTTTATTCCACTGTTGTTGGTTTTATTTTCTTTTTTAAAGTCTCAAATTGTCTCCAAGTTCAGTTCATGTGTGAGTTTGACGTTGATCCTCACACACACCTCTGCTTCACCTCAGCTCCGCCAGTCAGCAGACAGACAGGGGGAGAGAAAAGGTGAAGGAGACCCTTGCACTTAGCTGTAATTAACCCTAATTATTATTAACTGGAACTATAGACTGAAACCTGTGAGACACCGTGATATCTGTGTCTGTCCTAAACGGCTCATTCAAGATAACCTGCGTGGTCGACTCCTGCAGCAGCAGCAGCACAAGCAACAACAACATCAGCAGTTTAATTAAACAGTGTGAACTCTGGTTAGACTCAGACATTAGATTATTTGGAGCAAAGAACGCCAAAGTGGAAAGTCTGTTTTTTTTCAGTATAGTACTTTACAATAAGTCTACCGCTTAAGTGGCTTGTTAATTAGGCTTTGAACCCTTTTAAAATCAGTAATAAGCTGCAGCTGCTTTGCCAAATAGTGATCCTATATCTTCTTGATGTTTCTTAACATCCAATTATGAGCATTTATTATTAAGTTACACACAGTTTTAACACTAAAATAGGAGCCTTATTGTAAAGTGTGTAAAATATATCACCTTTTACTAATGAATTATTAACATTTATATACTTTGATTTGTTATTTTGAGAGTTTTTTCCAACATGTGTGAGCAAAAAATGGTAAGAGCTAATATTAGTAACTTATAACCAGTGTTGGGGAGTAACTAGTGACATGTAATGGTGTAATTTAATGTAAAATAAATTACTTATGAAGATGTTGATGATTATAAAGGAGGTTACATCTGAAGTCAGACCTTTAAGATTTTGCTCAGGAGGGTTTTTTCCTCATTTTTAAAAATATTTAACATGTTACTGAATACATATATTGCTGTTTTTAATACTTTGAAATCAATATTTTTTATTATATTTAGTAAATAAATCATGATGTGGGCTTATTTGGAGCATACATGGGCTTAAATGGAGTCACAGTACAAATTAAACTGTGTAAGCTCACTTACAACCATGGTAGTCTTATTGTAAAGTGGGGCCATTTTCTTCTTAATTGGAGTTGAAAATACTCGATTCAACGTCTTTTAAACACTTAATAGAGCGAACGTGTGTGTGACTGTGGAGATGTGCCTCTCTTATAAACGATTAGCTCACCGCTGCTCTTTTCTCTGCTCGTCTGAGACCTATGATACAAAAATTCAAAAGGATCTGCTGCTTTGAAGATAAGCGCTGTAGTTCTGCCATAAACAATGATTGTGCTTTTTCTTTCCTGTGGCGTGATTTATTTAAAGTATTATGTTGTAAGGATTTGGGCTGGTTTTTCCTGGCAGGGGCGAAGCTGCGTATGTATCCACTACTCTCTCTCTCTCTCTCTCTCTCTCTCTCTCTCTCTCTCTCTCTCTCTCTCTCTCACTCTCTCTCTCTCTCTGTGTGTGTGTGTGTAGTGGATTATTGGATACTTGAGATCCAGGAAAACACTCACAAGACCCCACCAAGCAAACTCATCAAAGCGTGACCTTTGACCCCCCGTGTAATAACAAAATTATGAAACTCAAAACAACCCCCAGAAAAATATTGTTTCTATTTTTGAATGCATAAGCTGACTAAATAAAATTTTTAAAAAAACCCTATTCACACAGTTTTGATGCATCATTTCTTCTTTTTTCTCTATCCATGCCTACCAGTTACTAACATGGCACACACACACACACACACACACACACACACACACACACACACACAAAAAGTGGGGGACACTTTGTATAGAAACACAATGCTCGTACTCTTGTGCACACACACACAAACATATGCTTCCTTTGATAAAGTGTTTTTATACCAGCAGAAATTCTATGGCAGCGTCCCTTAAGACAATATCTGTGTAAAATACCAAAGTTATTTATAGCGAGTGTGTGTGTGTGTGTGTGGCATTTTCACGTCGAAAAATAACCAAGAGAGCAAATAACGGAGAGAGAGAGAGAGAGAGAGAGAGAGAGAGGAGGTCAATTATGAGGGAGCCAAAAGCTTTTTAAGGCTGAATTAGAAGCAACTGTTTATTGTTATATCTCCAAAATCTTAGTTTACATTGTACGTCATAAGCAGGGGTGAAGAAGGTTACTATGGAGATGTAATCGGTTACAGATTACTAGTTACTTTATTTAAACTGCAATAAGTAATGTAACTATTTCAATGACTTCATCAAAGTCATGTAACTTATTACATTTGATGACTTACTGACATGATTTATAAGGGAGATCATTTCTTATAAAGCAACATTTATCTCTCATTTGAAAATGTATTCATTAGTTCATGTAGATTTTGGAATATAAAATAAAGATATTTGATGAATAAAGTGGGTTTAATTGGTACTGTGACTCCATTTAAGCCCATGTGTGCTCCAAATAAGCCCACGTCATGATTTATTTACTAAATATATAAAAAAAAATATTGATTTCAAAGAATTAAAAACAGCAATATATGTATTCAGTAACATGTTAAATATTAAAAAATGAGGAAAAAATCCTCCTGAGCAAAATCTTAAAGGTCTGACTTCAGATGTAACTGTTATTTAACCCTTTGTAGGTTTGCTAGAAGTCACTTTGTGTCATGATATCTGCTCAAAAACAAAATCTATTGAACCCATTTAACTTTTTTGGGGCAATTTACCACTTGTATGAGGTATGTAATGCACAGACAGACCATTAGATTGTTCTATGGTTGCTATAGATACAGGTTGTGTTCTATGGTTGCTATAGATACAGGTTATTCTATGGTTGCTATAGATACAGGTTGTGTTCTATGGTTGCCATAGTTACAGGTTGTGCTAGTGTATAAAAACAAAGAACACAAATCACAGCTGACATAAGAGATCCTGCTGGAGACATTTTTGAAGTTGAGTTGAGTTTTTTCATCTTGTACATTAACAGAATGGGTCTCTACCATGTTTTTGGTCTGAATGATGTCTGTAGAAGTCTGTAAAACATCAAATTTAGGGTCAATGAGAAAAAAAATCCATGTTTTATGTTGTCATGGCCTCAAACAGATAGGAAAAGCACAGAAAATGTTTTTTTAAATAGCACTTTCTTGGTGTGGCCTACAAAGGGTTAACTACACATTTTCTCTCAGTAACTTTAACAGACTACAGTTACTTATATTTTAAATTAAACTATGTAGCGCAATTACATTGTGTTACACCAACACTGTCTATGAGTTACTAATATTATACATTTACCATTTTTCTATTCACAAGTGTTGGAAAAAACTGTCATAATAACAAAGTACACAAATACTAATAAAGGCAAATGAGGTGATTTTTATTATCTTTTATTTTATCTAGATATTCTGAATTTTTACCTTTATTTGTTGTTGTTTTTTTAAATTGCTACCCCGGGTGTTTCCTCATTGCAGATTGATGAGAGTTATGGTAACACTTCCTCAGTTCCTGTTTTTATTGAGTCATTATTTATTCATTTTACTATTACTACGTGTGAAATGTGCCACACACGAGTAAAGTCTTATGGAAGTTCTGCAAATACTGTTGCTTAAATGTCTTCATGGCAGTTTTTAATGCTTCTGAAATGTACCGGGGCAAATGTTATATGTATGTGTTATTGCCTCTTATTGTACTCAAAGAGGAGGGGGGTTGGTGTGGTGGGATCTTTTGAACGTCCAGACCAGGATACAGCTGCCTATGACTAATTTCAAACTCCCCTTCTAGGGCCTAGGCAACCCATTTCACAAGTAACACACATCACCAGGCATCTGTTTCCTGTTTTCATTCTTTGAGTTATCTTATTTTCCTTATTTCCCCCTCACCTGTTACAGTTCACGTTCCTTCCATCATGCTACACGGGGCCCCGGCCGCGCTCGGGACACGAGGCCGTTGGACGTCAGCCACTCAAAATCAGAAGAGAAATGCTCACGAGTGTGTCATAAATACACCGGAAAACTACACACACACACCTACAGTACACCGATATATATCTGACAATGTCGTTTTTCCACAAGATGTTTAATGACGACACTTCATTACTTAAACACAGAAAGCTGTTTTTATACATTTATTTTTAATATAAAATGGAAATATGTTCAGTTTTTTTAGTTTTTAACACACACAACAGTATTTTTCTGACTTTTCCCATGACGTAACGCACATTTTTTACTCCTAAGAATTATAATATTTAAGTAGTTTCTCATCAGTGGGTTTAAGGATCTTCTTCTCGGCCATGTTAACGACCCAGCCTGGAGCAAGTCCAAAGAAGAGCTGTCGAACATCCTTCCTCATACGCAGCATGTGATACAGTTCGTCCTTTGAAATATCTGGCAAAGTGTATCCGTACTTCAGCGCCAGCGCTAACCGGGCCTGCTTGGTTTTCTCCAGATCTGCCAAGTAGCCCCTGTTTTCGGCGTCTGTGTAATACAGGAGCATATCCTCGCCCGGTAGCATACGCTTCGGGATGGGCTGCCCACGCAAGAAGAACGGGACCGGCTTGATGAGAATACCTGGGGAGGAGAAGGAAAAGGAGAATTTGTTATTTAATGTTTAAAATACAGGAGATGATAATGTAGATTAGTGTCAGTCATTCATTCATTACCAAGACTTAGAGGGTCGTAGAAGCTGGTGGTGATGGTCCCTCCGTTCCTCTCAATAGCAGCTATGACTCCTTCAGAAGCTCTCTGAACCTCTATGTTGATTTTTGCAGCAAACATGTCACAACCCTGCAAAAAAATAAAAGAAAAGGAGATTAAAAGTGAACTTGTAGCAGAGCAGAAAGAAAAAAACAAACAAAGAGTCAACAAAAACAACATCTTGATCTGTTTCTATCACAGAGAGAATATTGTTATCTGGCGCCATCTAGTGGTACAACGATGACCTAAAACCTTCACTCAGGCTTTTTCCTCAACTACTGGATTGTAATAAGCTGTTTTTGCTCCAGTGTCCACTTGAAATGAACAATACCCATATTTATTGTTAGTATTATATATTCTAGTAAAGTAAAACCTATTTAACTCATCTTTAGGAGTAATAACAATGCAAACAGGCAGCTATACTGAAAAAAAAGCTGACATTTTGAAGTTTTTTTCCTCTGTTTTCTTTAGTTAAGCTACATTTTGAGATATTATTTAATATATCTCAGTTATGGGTGTCTATTGAATTGATCAAAAGTGGAAATCCATTATCTTATAAACTCCTTTTTATAATTTAAACATGACATGAATAAACATGAAGAATATTAATCTGTGAAAGACTAAAGAAAGTCTGAACACTGTAGCTCCCAATGCAAGTAGAGTTTTAATGGGATATAAAGAGTGACGTTTCAAAAGGCAGTATACTATAAAAGAAAGGAATACATTATATTTGAACAAAAATAGAAAAATACATATATAATGATGTATACCCATGCACCTGTGGGTTCATGTGTGGTTAAGGCTAATTTCTCTCTCCCTTGCAGGTAAAGAGCTGAAGCTGATTTCAGTAACTCAGGACACTGTAGCTTATTTGTACACCTCTTTCTCCTCATTTTTCATTCATTCATGTACAAGTTGTACTGAGAGCTCAGACCTCCCTGCTGACTGTCTCTCCTCTGCTTCTCCCCACAGGAACAACTCTTAGTTTGTTTTGGTTCACGGATATGTGACTTTAGTTGTAGTTATCTTGTTTTCTGCACAATACAACACCTTCACCATCACACACACATCCATCATTCAGCCCTTACACCACTGATGCCTCTGATGTCCACACCTCATATTTTAACTACTTTAATGTGGCACAATTCTTAATTTGGTCTTTTTTTTGGCTTAAATAAACATTTTGTTAAATGGTGTGTCTCCCTTTTGTTGTGGCCACTTGAGCCAGGTCATTACACATCTGTACAAATGCATAGTATTATCTTCTTTACACTTATATGTACACCTGTAAATACAGAGTGGGATTGACACATGATGCAACTGTCAGGTGACTTTGATCTATTCAAGATGGCGACTGTATATTCTTGTTTAAGTCTGAAGAAGAGTGAGAGGATATCCCGTTAAAACTCTACCAGCATTGGGGGCTACAGCGTGCAGACTTTCTTTATTCCTTTACAGATTTAGTTCTTTAGTCCAGCACCTGGTTTTTTTGTTCTTGATGTGCTTTTTAAAGAACATTAAACCTCCATTAAATACATGTCACGTGGTCTGATTTGACAATAAAGAGAGAAAGCTGCAGCCTGAGCTCTTCTGATTCAGTGTGAGTACCTCATCGACCAGCTGGACTCCGTAGTCCTTCTTCAGAGGCTGGATCGTCACTCCTCTGGCGTTGACGAGCTGCGTCAGGTCGATGGGCTGCGTCGCGTCGACTCGGCCCAGATCGATCAGGTATTGCAGACGCTTCAGAGAAAGAGGCTGGTACTGAGGACGGCGGCTGAGGACGAGCACACAGACATGGTGGTTAAATCAGAAAGAAACATCAGTCAGAGCATCAGGAGAGGAGCAGGAGTCAGAGTCACCGATCAGGAGTCAGAGTCACCGATCAGGAGTCAATGGACCCACAAAGTAAAATGAGATCGGCATGTAATCATTTTAAATTGCTGGAATCTGAATGAGGTAATGCCATTTTAAGCATTTTTAACAAGATGCCTTTTTGAGTAATGATTGCCTTTATTCACAGTTGGGAAAAAAACAAAAACAGGATGCTTTCAAAGACAACTTGAAATCTATGATCTATTTAATCCAACTCAAGCTAATTTTCTGTTTTTTCCACATTTACACTTGTGAAACTGTAGATCAAAAACCACTATACTAAGACTTGTTAAATCATAATAATAATAATAATACCATTAATGATAACAATAAAAATCTAGTGTACTACATGGGAAATAAAGCTTTCACACATATGACAGTGAGGTTTTTTTTAACATATTTAGGGTTTTAAACTCATTTTCACAGCTTGTTTTGTTTGTTACCTGTGTCCTTCATTGAAGCCATATTTTGGGATGGCCAAGTAAAAAGGAGTATGACCCCCCTCAAAGCCCAGCCTGGGCCTGGTACCTCTCTGCCTCTCTCCTTTATGTCCTCTTCCACTCCTGTTGCCTCCATGAAGTCCTCTGCCTCGCTTTCTTTCCTAAAAAACAGACACATTACAACACATTACAGCTCAGACTCAGTGTTAGCATCTGTGCCCATTGGATAACATTGGAAACAGGCTAACTATGCTAAGCTAAGCTAAGCTATAAACTAGACGTTTTAATTAAAAACTTACCAGCTTTGTGGCTCCAGGTTCAGGTCGTAAGTTTGCTAAAGATATCCGAGGAAGAGTCTTTAAAACGTCCAGCGCCTTACCGCCGGGTTTTTTAGGGAAAGACATAATGTTACTGATGTTTTTGTGTTTCTGCTCACATGTCAAATACACACAGCCAAGGACACAAACCACTAGGGTCACGTGACAGAGGTTAGCGGAAGTACGGCCTTCTTCTACTTCCGTTTATTACCACAATAAAAATAAAATAAATAAATAAATAATAATATTAATAATAATAATAATAATAATAATACATTTAATTTTAACTGCATTTATCAATCGTAATGAAAATGCTACATTATTATAAACCTTATTAATAAAAATAAAATAATTAAAAAAACAGTTAAGATGAATAAAAAGGAAGACATTTGTTTTTTTAAGGAATCCGATGATGTATAAAACACATACAAGGTAATGATTTAAAATATTTTGGCTCTAATTTCTCTTTATTTTCGAGAAAAGTTGGTTTTATATTGGACACATTAAAAAAAATCCATGTAGCACTTTGAAACCAGTGATAAATATATGTCACACTAGTTGTGATATATTCATAGAGGCACAGGTCACATGTCACAAGGCCTTAAATAATTTAAAAAGTTTAGTTATTTATTATTAATAATTTATGATTATTTGACCAATAAAATCCATTTAGCGCATTCGATTGAATGCCTTTTGAGGTCAAACTTACTTTGATAAATCCAAACTAATATATCTGACATATCACAAGAAACACCTTTTTGTGAAACACCTGACTTGATTTTATTTGTATTAATATATATTATTATGTAGTCAAATTACAGTTACTGATGAAAATGTTAATGATTAGAAAGGAGATTACATCTGAAGTCAGACCTTTAAGATTTTGCTCAGGAGGGTTTTTTCCTCATTTTTTAATATTTAACATATTACTGAATACATATATTGCTGTTTTTAATTCTTTGAAATCAATATTTTTTTTTATATATTTAGTAAATAAATCACGACATGGGCTTATTTGGAGCACACATGGGCTTAAATGGAGTCACAGTACCAATTAAACCCACTTTATTCATCAAATATCTTTATTTTATATTCCAAAATCTACATGAACTAATGAATACATTTTCAAATGAGAGATAAATGTTGCTTTATAACAAATGATCTCCCTTATAAATCATGTCAGTATCCATGAAAAACAGCTGAATTTAGATTTTAGTTAAAAACATTGGTTAGAAAATTAGAAAAGTAATGAAATGTAATAAGTTACATGACTTTGATGAAGTAATTGAAATAGTTACGTCACCTATTGCATGTTAAACAGAGTAACTAGTAATCTGTAACCCAGTTAAATTAGCTGTCCTCATTTTAGAGGTGCTTTGCTGTCATTGTTGAGGATTTAGCGTGACAGCCTTGATTGACAGCTCACTGAACCAATCACCGCTCTGTTCTTCTAACCCTCCTTTACTGACAGCCAATCACGTGACGAGGGGCGGGACTTACGAGCGTGTCGTTGATGGCTGAGCACACTGATAGCTTTTAGTGTGTCTCCTTTTTTTTTTAAGACACAAAATTCAACTTTCTAAAGCCACCAGCGTTATTACAACTCTGTGACAGCTTTGACCAACATCTTCGGTCAACATCTGGACCTACATCTGTTTTGTATTTGACAACCAGAGTCCAGACAGATTGTGTGTGTGTGTGCGTGTGTGTGTTTGTGTGTGTGTGTGTGTGTAGGGGAGCTAACACAGGAGCTAACTTCACCCTGCAATACACCAGCTGCCTCAGCACTGTATGTGTGGCAATAACATGTCAGCGCCTTTACCTGCCATTGTGCCTGCTGCCAGGAAAGCCACTGCGGCGGTGAGTTAAAGCCAGAAACAACACTAGTTTAAAAAAACACTGCTTTCAGTGATAACAGCTGTGCAAAAACACTGCATACCTATACATCAGCCTGCACCTGCCTTATGAAAATGATGTTGTTTTTGTTGTTGTTTACAGGTGATATTCCTGCATGGCCTTGGTGATACTGGGTATGTGAACAGGACTTTTTTTAATCTCTAGTGTTTATTGTTATTGGATAGTATACTCAAGTACTAAAGTATCATTTTTTAGGTATTTGTACTTGAGTTCAGTGTCTCATTTTGATACCACTACCACTACATTATGTTTATATAGTGTCATTTTTACTCCACTACATGTATTTGACAGCTTTAGTTACTATTCAGATGATTTGACACAATGGATAATATAACAAGCTTTTAAAATACAACACATTTTTGACTTCTTACAAAAAGCAGTGTGTAGTCGGGCTCATATTTCAGATGTCTATGAGTTGTTGTTTTTTAAATCTCCTCTGGTGCTGGACAGTAATTAAGTGTTTTTACTTAAATACTGAAGTGTAATTTTTAGGTACTTTTCCATTTGATATTACTACCACTACATTTCCGAGGGAAATATTGTACTTTCTACTCCACTATGTTTATTTGACAGCTTTAATTACTATTCAGATGATTTGACACAATGGATAATATAACAAGCTTTTAAAATACAACACATTGTTAAAGATGAAACCAAAAAGCAGTGTGTAGTCGGCTCACATTTCAGATGTCTATGAGTTGTTAACAGCTCCACCAAATACTGATTTTTCCCTCTAAACTTCTCACATGGTTTCATTTCAATAAATGTTCAAATGATCCAATATTTCAGCAAAAATAAACTTCTTCTTTCCTCTCCATTAATCATCTCACCACCCCTCACATCTATCTGCTGACCCTTTGGAGGGTCCCCACCCCTAGGTTGGGAACCACTGGACTAAACTAGCTAACTGTATATAAAGTAGTGTAAACTAGCTCCACCTCCAGCAGCTACAACAGTAACATGCTGCTCTAACACTGATGCTTCACTATTAATAATCTAATGATGTCATAATAATAATATATCAGTCAGAGGACCAAACCACTACTTTTACTGTAATACTGCATACTACATCACTCATAATACTGCAGTACTTTTACTGTAATACTGCATACTACATCGCTCATAATACTGCAGTACTTTTACTGTAATACTGCATACTACATCACTCATAATACTGCAGTACTTTTACTGTAATACTGCATACTACATCACTCATAATACTGCAGTACTTTTACTGTAATACTGCATACTACATCGCTCATAATACTGCAGTACTTTTACTGTAATACTGCATACTACATCACTCATAATACTGCAGTACTTTTACTGTAATACTGCATACTACATCGCTCATAATACTGCAGTACTTTTACTGTAATACTGCATACTACATCACTCATAATACTGCAGTACTTTTACTATAGTAGGATCTTTCATGCAGGACTTTTACTTATAATTGAGTGTTTTCACATTGTTTGTATTGGTACTTTTATTACTTAAACCATCTGAATACTTTATTCCATCACTGCTTATTAGTTTCTTGTCACTCACAGAGTCAAATTTACTTAAGGTGGTATAATTTTTGTCCAATATGACACGACAGGCACGGCTGGGCAGAGGCCTTCGCAGGAATCAGGATACCACATGTGAAGTATATCTGTCCACATGCGTAAGTACTGTAACTTCACACAGGGTGTCTGCAAGTCTTGAAAAAGTCTTAAAAACTATGAAAGCAGTCTAATAACCTGTGTTCAATGTTTGCAGTCCCACCATGCCCGTTTCCATAAACATGAGAATGTCGATGCCTTCCTGGTAAGTGTCACACTCTCTGAGCATGCTTTGAATCAACGCCATCGGATTATCACATTCACACCGGGTCTCACATTTGCTTTCTTTTCTCTCTCTAGGTTTGACATCTACGGGCTGAGTCCAGACGCAGATGAAGATGTGACGGGTATTAAAAGAGCATCGGAGAACAGTACGTCTCACAGATTTATTGACACTGTGCACTTGTGGCAGGAGTGTGCAGCTGTTTTGTTCCAGCTGCATAAATCAGAGTTGACTGTGAGCGTTTTTGATTTCTCCACAGTTAAAGCCTTGATAGACCAAGAAGTGAGGAATGGCATACCTTCGCACAGAATCATGCTGGGTGGATTTTCACAGGTAGGTGTGGCATGTAAGCAGAGGATGCATTACATAACACTGTTTTTACTCTGATTCACTGCTCATATAGGCTACGTAATGTATTGAAATAGCCAAATCCAAATTATGCACATGCACACAGAAGCACTTTCCCAAAAATAGATACGCAAACACTTAAAAAACATGACTTGCTGAGGTAATTAAATGCTCCAAAACACAGATTAACTACAGCATTCATTATTGAAACTGCTATTTTAGACATTTTAACAGGGATCACAGTGTCGTACACCGATAAATAATGAGTGCAAGTATTCATGAGCGCATAAAATTGAATCAACTTCTATTACAAAACTATGTAGGTCATATTTTTCTATTAATAGTCGGCGCTCAAATCTGCAAAAAAAAATGTGTCGGAGGCAGCTGAAGAAAGGACAAAAAAGCCTCTCTCGTTCTGGAGCTGCAAAAAATGAATTATATCAGTTCACACCTTTCTTACATTGTTTAAATGCACATGAATCAAACACAATTAAATAAGTGGAATTACAAAGGTAGGCAGGGATCGCATGAGTCGATATATACTATTAATCACAAGATCAATACTAATGTGAGAACTTGAGATATTTGTGATTGAAGAAATGAATTGGTGGTACTGTGTAGTGAATTTCCAGCTCTTCTGTTTACACACAATGATCTACTGCTACTATACTGCAGTACAATAAAGCTGCATGTGAGTATTTGACATGTGTAAAAGATCAAATCTCACATTAGTTGAGGAGAATTTTAGTCAACAAACAAACAACATGTTGTTTTCTTAATGCTGTATTGATCTGGTATTACCTCCGATCTTTGCTGTTATGCTGCTGATTCTTTCCATGGTTGTAGTCTCTGTTAATAATAGCTATAGTTCATGTGACAACGATTATTTTTATAAGCTCTAGTTTGATCTTTCCAGGGTGGAGCGTTGTCGCTCTACACGGCTCTGACCAGCCAGCAGAAGCTCGCCGGAGTGGTCGCTCTAAGCTGCTGGCTTCCTCTCCGCAACTCCTTCCCTCAGGTAAAAAGTGACCAAGTTGACCAATCAGTGCCACCGCTACTCAGATTTTTAGTGCCTTAAATAAACTTAATGATGCTCCTGGAAAAACAAACCCACATTTTTTTAACTGCCTAAAAAATTACACTAAATTTCATGAATGTTTGTTACATTCTGAAATACTTTAATTGACTTACGGTTTAAGCATATCCCACCACAGCGGAGTCATAATCGGTCATAATCTAATCTAATAAGTATAATCCTAATCTCTTCTATTCTCAGGCATCTGCCACGAGTGCTAACAAGGACATGCACGTCCTGCAGTGCCACGGGGATGCCGACCCCCTGGTCCCCTTTTTATTTGGCAGCCAGACGGCAGAGAAGATGAAAAGCCTCATCACTCCTTCCAACATCACCTTCAAGTCGTATCGGGGTTTACCTCACAGCGCCTGTCCAGAGGTCAGTGTGGGAAAAGCTACAACAACTGGATCTCCGGTGGTTCTGTTTTTTTAAATAAATGTTTGATTCACGTTGTATCTCTGCAGGAAATGGTTGACGTCAAACGTTTCATAGAGAAGCAGCTTCCTGCCATCAGCGACGAATGAACTCGGGAATGGCCGCACAACCCGCACAGTACCATCCGAGTCCTGTGGGCATGACTCCAATGAGACTCTTTGGACTTCGAGGAACCACTGACTTACTTGACAATAAAAGAAAAAAACCCCACGCTGCTACTCATAGAGCCAGACAGGACTGGGGCTGCTACACGTCAGCCCGGGAGAGGCACAACGATGCTGCATCCTGACCTGGAGCCACACACGACCCTCAGTGTTACAGTAGAGTAACATTAGTTGCTTGATTGTAAAGCTGTTTACCGTTGAGAAAAAGCCATTTCCTGCAGGAATCGTATTGTATTGGAATAACTAGGGCTATATTTTATGGTTTAATAACAATTATCTCACAATAAATGGCCTGTTGTTAAATGTTTTCTATTAATTTAGCCTATCTGTAGTAGTGCAGAAACAACTTTATTGGTCGATTTAATCATCTTGATTTATTGAGGTATTTATGAAGCAAAAAAACTAAAAAATAACGCGTAATATTTGCTGCTTACAGCGTCTCAAATGTAAAGATTTGCTCCTTTTCTCTGTTTAATATTATGTTAGACAAAAAAAGTGATTTAAACATTTCATCTAACACTTTAGGACCTTGTGATAAATGTTTTTAACCTCTTATAAACTTAAAATTTAGTTGAAATTGAACCACCATCATCATAATGGCTATATTCAGCCCTAATATTTGATTAATTATACAAATGTTAAAATAAAGCATTTGAAAACAAAGCACAAAAAATGCAATTAAATGCATGATATTAGCAGCTCAATTTACCATTCATATGTGAAGCATTTCTAATCATGTATAAAACCATAAGAAAGGAATAATCTGTGAATGTCAACGACACACAACAGCGAAAACAACATACGATTGTGCTTTATTTTTAATCTGTGAGAATTCAAATAGCTATTTCACACAAATTCCTTTTTTTTTTAAATACACAAATATATCAGTGGTCTAGGTCATGTTTTCATTTTTATTTTTCCCTGTTTTTGTTTTTTGTTTTGTTGTTGTTATTGTTTAAATTAAATATAATATGACTCATATCACAGTATTGAAACACACAGACAAGATCTATTTTCAGGTATCAGCTCATCGAGTTGTAAAATCTTGATCTTTGAGAAGAGCCGAAGAGCTGAAAAGCACCAACATGTGAAGTCAATGTCGCACCATTCGTGTTAGACCACAGGTGCTAAGTGTAGAAGATCTTATACCAAGGCACTTTCCTTTTTTGTCTGAAGTTACCACTAAAATAAAACGTACTAGTTTCTACAAGAACTGAATATGCATTAAGGCTCACAATACACCTAAATACAAATGCAGTGCTCATAGATACATGCTTTCCCTCATTGAACAAGGTAGAAAAGTGCAATGTCAAGCGCTAGGGAGTATATAAAAATATAGATATGTTTTTGAACAAGTAACTGATGCCGGACATATAGCATTTGTTCTTGCTTGCTCCAAGGAGTTGGTGAGCTAATTGTGGGTAAATAAACAGCAATTAGAGCTGGATAAGTAGTGTTCATTCTCCTGTCCTGTCTTGTCTTTCTCTAAATAGCAGGACTCTCCAATAGGAACACAAAAAAAACTCCTTTCGGGTGGGACGCATGCGCCAGTTTTAGCTAAAAGTGTGTGGCAGTGGTGTTTGAGTCTATGGCTCAGGGGGCGGCTCCTCCAGGCTCTTGAGCAGATCCGCGTACGCAGTGGAGTTTATGTAGCGAGGGTACGAGTCTCTCTGCATCAGCGTGTAGATCTGCTGCTGAGCGTCGTCGAACGTGTGCGAGGTCGGCTCCAGCATGTTGCGGTTGATCACGTCTCGGACGCGGGAGTCCAAACTAACCTGGAGGACGAAAACAGAAAAAAATGAAGCTGTAGATGTAGATTTAAACACAAAACAAAAGTCAATTGGCTGCAGTGACAATAAATGAATGAATCCAGTCATTTCTCAAGCAAAGAGGCCAAATATTCACAGATTCCTGCTTTTTATGAGAGGATTTGTTGCTGTATTCATATTGATATTGATCAGCCACAACATTAAAACCACCTGCAATCAAAACAGCTCTGACTCGTCAATGCACGGAGTCCACAAGACCTCTGAAGGTGTCTTCTGGTATCTGACACCAAGACATTAGCAGCAGATAAGTCCTGTAAGTTGCAAAGTGGGGTCTCCACGAATTTGACTCATTTTTCCAGCAGATGTAACAGGTCCCAAATCGGATTGGAAGCTGAGGCAACACATTGAACCTCTTTGTCATGTTCCTCAAACCTTTTCTGAACCATTTTTGTAGTTTGGCAGGGTGCGTTATCCTGCTGAAAGAGGCCATCAGGGAGTATTGGTGCTATGGAGGGATGCACTTGGTCTGTAACAATGTTTAGGTAGGTGGTATGTATCAAACTCTCCATTAGAGCTGGGTATTGGTACTAAATACCTTTAAGGTACTGACTGAAATAAATCGATACCAAGTAGTATCGAAATGGCTCCTGTCGAACAATACCTGCAATCGATCCTTTTTGCACACAGAGCTATAAAATATGACTATTTGTATGGACTTTCAAAATGCATTTGTCTAAAAATGTAATCATTTAGATGTGGAGGAGTGGTGGTGTTTTATGCAATGTAATGATAGGTATCGAATGAAGTACTCAGTTGGTATTGGTATCACTGTAATGGTACTTGGATTGGTACTGGTATCTTAATTTTTTAAATGATACCCAGCCCTAATCTCCATGAATACCAGGACCCAATATAAAGAAAAGGTGATTCATCAGACCAGACCACCTTCTTCCACTGCTCCATGGTCCAGTTCTGACACTCTCAGGCCCATTGTAGGTACTTAAGGTGGTAGACAGTAGCAGTCAGCATGAGCACTCTGATGCACTGCATGCTCTGATACCTGTCTATCAGAGCCAGCATTAACTTCTTCAGCAGTTTGTGCTACAGGAGCTCTTCTGTGGGATCAAATCAGACGAGCTATCACATCAATGAGCATCAGGCACCCATGACCCTGTTACTAGTTCATTGGTTGTCTTTCCTTGGACCACTTTTGGTAGGTACTGACTGCTGCATACCAGGAGTACCCCATGTTTTGGAGATGCCATCACAATTTAACCCTTTTCAAAGTCTCTCAGATCCTTATGCTTGCCTGTTTTTCCTGCTTCCAACACATCAACCTCAAGAACTGACTGTTCAGCTGCTGCCTGATACATCCAACTCCCTGACAGGTGTCATTGTCACAAGATAATCAATGTTTTTCACTTCACCTGTCAGTGGTTTTCATGTTGGGGCTTGAATTGGTGAATATAATGTGTTAAACCTGCATTGACCGATTTATTTTGTCCACTTGGGGGCAGCGGATATAAGCTGGGAGCACAACACTGACCAGCATTGCCAGAAGTATAGTAATTATTGAATTCATACAAAAATGTTGCCCTCTATACAATATAAGATCAATAATGCCATTAATAGTCCCATAATGTATGAAATTTTAATAATTTTGTGGCACTTAGGTACCGGTCAACCAGTATGTGCCAAGTCCCACAAGTTGCATCAATTGCTGCCTTCCAGTGTTGTAGGAAATTAGAGGCTCACATCTACAGCACAGAGGACAGACACAATAAATTGGACAGTAGTTTGATGTCTAGAGCAACATCTAAACATCACAATGTCTAAATAGCTTCTAACATGCATGTGTTTATCTGATATGCCTTCTTTGATAACATATTTTATAGAGTGATTTAGAAATGCTTTTTGAGTGATACTTGTGTCTCTGAATGCAGCATGTGTTTGCAGCCAGCATAGACAGCAGCAGCAGACTGTGCTGAAATTACACATTTACAATCTGATTTGTTCTCTTGGTCATTATGTGTATGATTATTTCCTCAAAATATAATAATAAGCCTCTGGTATGATCTTTGAATATTTCCCTTCTAGCAATATGCGGACACTGATGTATCCTTTTAAGTTATAGCAAACCTTTAAGCAAAAAGTTGCAACATATTCTCTCTCTTTTAGCTCTGTTTTTGCTCTCCACCAGCTCCTGAGGGAAATATCGGCCTCTTACGCTGCTAAATGCTCCACTATGTTCACCTACTATTCGCTAATTGGGCTGGAAGTTGCATTGTTCTCTGGGAAATTATGATGGGTGTATTTAATTTATTTTCTGACATTTTATAGACAGAACAACTGGTTAATCAAGAAAATGCTCAACCGATTGATAGTTACTTGTTGCTATATGATTATGTTCACTAAAATGATTCTATAGACAATTGAAAGTGTTAAAATGTATATAAGATATCAGATAAAACCAGAAAATTCCCATCACAATCTCCCAAGTCAGAGCCACAGTCCAAAAACCCAAAGATCAGTTTGACTATTTCAGCACTATAAATGTTGCATCGCTTTGCACGAAATAGCCTTGGAGTCTCACCTCTTTAGGGGAAAGGATTGAAATGAAGTCCTCGTATATTTGACGAACTTTCTCTTCCACCACAGTCTTGTTTGTCTCCTTTTTAAGCTCCTCGCAGGCCAGCCAGAACATCATGTTCTCCTCGCTGAACTCTGTCCGCAGGAACTGCCTGAAGCAGCTGCGCCCGGCTGCACTTTTCATCACCTTTTCAAATGAAATTGTCCAGGAGCGTGCGTCTTCCTCAGTGGGCTTGGGGCTTCAAGAAAAGGAGTAGAGACCTTAGTTGATGTATTGGTTTGTGCAGTGACTCTCTCAATAATGCCTCAACATATATATATGTAAGGTGAAATCAGTAGCCTTTCTTACCTTTCTTCACAACTAGTGATTTCCTCTGTTCTGCGCTCAAAAGTGGATCTCTGTATTGTTTCGTCTTCACTCCTAACAGTCAAACTGAAAGACAAATAAAAAGCAGATCATTGTATTCGTCAGGTTATTTAAAGTCGCTTGTCATCCGTGTGTGATTTTGCTAGCAGTCAAACATTTAAAATAGCTCTGAAGTCCTTTCATGTCAACCTTTTGTTCTAAATATAAGGTTTGTAGTTGGTTCGAATGTGAAATAGCACCTGCAAAGGTGCCAGGAGTATGTGGACAGCCCAACATTACACCCAAATGTGATTGCGTATTGGGTATTAATCTGCTATTATAACAGCCTCCACTCTTTTGGGAAGGAAGCTCATTAATGAGGTTGGTGCTGAAGTCTGATGATAAGACCTGGTTCACAGGCGGCGCTCCAGGTTCATCCCAAACACAATTTCTTTATGGGCCTTGCTTTGTGCATAAGGGTGTGGATGGACATATTGAAAAAAGTCCATCCCCAAACTGCTGAAGGCAAACATTGCAAGAACACTGCCTAGAAGAGTGATCCTGGTTGGGAAGCCCCAAGACAAATCTAGTAATCCTCCAGTTGAGACAATCAGAGAAGGAAAAATCACTCCTTAAGTGGTGAAAAACCAAAAGATTAGAACTGCTAATTTAAAATATGATTGCATAATGTAGCATGAAGATTTCTTTAACCCTTTACATAGTGCTCATATTCTGACTCATAATTAGTCTCTACACCAATCCACATTCATAAATACCCAACCAGTCAGAACACAACAACATGTTTTAATACTGATTTTTGATTTTGTGTAATAAACACAGGTCAAAATTGTACATTTGCATATATAAAAATGTGTTAATCAGCTCCACAAAAAACTTTAAAAGTGCATTTTATTTCCATTTTTGTATACTATGGTTCACATTAGGAAAAGTCCTGCTAAAATAAATATGTATAGGGTGTTTTTACAGCTCTCAAATGTAAAAATTGATCAAATTTGACCCTGAACAGTATGTAAAGGGTTAATTGAACTAAAGAGACTGACCCGAATCATAAAACCAGCCCCAGACCAAAAGTACAACAAGGGAGTGCTAATATTTCTGGCCATATAGTTATTGTAAAAACCTAATTAACAACATTACATTTTATTTATCTTATATCAACTACAGTCCAACAGTTGACACAGATTTTTTTTATACTATACCTAAGCCGAGGCCCTGTATGTTGTTTTCAACATTTCAAACCGAACACCTCTAGCAAATTCAGATGGTCTACTGGGAATGTTGGGAATGAGTGTCAACTGTCCGCATCATCCTGGTGTGATCACCTGTACATAACACCTGATGTAGCAGCTGGCTGTGGACTAATTGGCTGAGGCGACGGTCCACTGTGAGCCGTCCCATCTGGGAATGTGGCTGTTGTAGCAGTGCAACAATTAATATAGATGTAGAGACAAAACGTATTATTCATCCCTGGTGGAGTGAATTAACATGCTCTGCACACGGCAGGCTGGCGGTCCGTAGAGAAAACTCAAGTAAATGGTTCATAATTCCAAAACAGATTAACACCCCCCGAGGCCTCCGTCCAATGAGATCCGGTGTGGGTTACAGGGCCGTAGTGTTTCTGTTTTTCTGGGATGATGCTCTAGGCAGTGGTGTTGTAGAGAGGATGACAGGATGGAGGCTAAAGAAAGTCTAACACCTGCTTAAACTGCTACTACCTACTAGGGCTGGGTATCGTTTAAAAGGTTACGATACTAGTACCAATTAGGGCTGGGCAATATATTGATATTATATCGATATCGTGATATGAGACAAGATATCGTCTTAGATTTTGGATATCGTAATATTTCGATATGTCACCAGAGTTGTCTTTTCCTGGTTTTAAAGCTGCATTACAGTAAAATATGTAATTTTCTGAACTTACCAGACTGTTTATAGCTGTTCTGTTTTGTACCTTTTACCCACTTTGTCATTATATCCACATTACTGATGATTATTTATCAAACATTTCATTGTGTAAATATTTAGTGAAAGCACCAACAGCCATCTCTACAATATTGTTGCAATTGAGGTATTTGGTCTAAAATATCGGGATATTTGATTTTGTCCATATCGCTCAGCCCTAGTACCAATCCAAGCCTGAGCCACACTTTAGAGCGTTTAGGTGGCATCTTGGCTGCTGAACTGCTAAGCATGTTAACTCAGATTCACCACGACTTCACCACCACAGATGGGTTGTAGCTGCTGTGGCAGTGGACCAATCACGCCCCGTTAAATCGAAGATGCTTGCGTTGATTGGCCAACATGTGTATTTAAATTAGTTTACTTTTTTATGATGACAGTTTAAGATTGGGAATTTAATTGGGGAAGAAGCAGGACAAGATATATTATACCACTGCACACAACAAGATTTGTTTTTATAGATTTGCATTAGCCATCAAAAATAAGAAAGAGACAGTGTGTTGTCAGGAGTATAATGAAAACATATTGGATATCTGCAATGTTTAAGACATCAAAACCTGCATATTTATGGTTGCATGTCCAATCCAGTCATATAGGCGTTGACATTGACCACTACTATTAAACTACGGGTTATCTTTTGTCTGGAAAATACAAAAATATTCACATTTGAGACGCCATATTTCTTAAAAAATGACTTGACTGTTGTATGGTTGCAAATTAATTTCCTAATTGATGAATCGACTAACTGTTTCAGCTTTACTAAGGAGGACTTATTTTACACCTCTCAGGTTTTCAAACAGGTTTTACACTTTGTCAGAACTATGATGCAGCAACTGTGAAATCTGAGATAAATCAGAGGAAGTATCTTTATACAGTTGAGTTAACGAGCGGAAATACGGACAAGTCCGGGAAAATATTATCCTAAAATCCCGTCAGTAGGATTCTAGCACTCTGCTGCCACCCAGTGTCTACGATTAACTGGTGCAGCCTCCTCCTTTACCGCTGCATCTGCAACATCGTGACATCATGGCAGTAAAGCAACAAAATTAACAACATACAATAATGCTCATTAAGTTTAGTCATGACAGCAAATGAAGGATAATTCGATAAGGGAGGGATGAATGGATGACAGCAAGTTAGCATCCAAGACCATAATTTTAACCTAGACTGCAGTAAATCTGAATGAGGAGATATTCAAAAAGCTATGAAAGACAGTAAATAGGCGTTATATGTCCACCACTCTTCCTCTCGGGTGCCTCAGACCACATATTTCCCATCACCGTTATTTAAATTATCGAGCTGAAATACGGACTGCAACTATATTGTGATCGGAGGAAACATTATCCTAAAATTCTGCCAGTAGGATTCAAGCACTCTGCTGCCACCTAGTGTCTACAGTTGACTAGTGCAGCCTCCTCTTTTACCTCCGCAGAAGAATCATGGTATCGCAGTGGTAAAGCAGACAAATGAAATGAGTAACATCTGTATGCGTGCTTCCTAAAGATGTCATGAACAACGTACAATAATGCTGATTAGATTTAGTCATGATAGTAAATGAAGGATAATTCGATAAGGGATGGATGGATGGATGACAGCAAGTTAGCACCGAAAAACTGCAATTTTAACCTACACTGCAGTAAATCTGAATGAGGAGATATTCAGAAGGCTATGAAACACAGTAAACAGGCCTTATATGTCCACTCCCCCCCTCCTCCTCTCGGGTGCCTCAGACCACACATTTCCCATCATCGGCCCTGCTCTGCATGAGTGGGAGGCAGCGTAATAGTGTTTATTACCAGGAGCAGCTACAGCAGCAGCACCAGCAGAAGCAGCAGGCGTTTGAGGCGTTGGTGGGGGTGTTTCCCATGCTGTGGCGCGCTTGGAGGACACTGGCAGCTGCTTCCTGATGAACCTGCATCTGTCTCTTACGCATCTCCACCCGCTCCGAGCCCATGGACTGCAGAAGAGAGTGAGAAGAGAGTGAGAAGAGAGAGAGAGAGAGAGAGAGAGAGAGAGAGAGAGAGAGAGAGAGAGAGAGAGAGAGAGAGAGAGAGAGATGGGATATGAGCATAGTGAGAGTGAGAGTGAGAGTTGGCTGACTGGGGAAGGATTATTACTGCATCACACACACACACACACACACACACACACACAGGCACAGATCACAGATCACAGTCCAAGAAATCACAAGACATTAAAGATCCAACAGGCCTGCATCACTGGAAGAGGTTGGATCAAACTTGATTGATAAAGCAATAAAACCACCAATCAAAACCTGATGCTTTATATTATATTTTTTACCACATTTAAACTACAGTTTCTGAGGCGTGGAGACCATATCTTGAGGAATGCACGACCACTTCATGATCATGACGTGTGGGGTCAACTTCTGTGCCATGCAATCTCAATAATCCACATTTCTGATCATCAAGATTAAACATATATCTTTAAAAAAAAAAAAAAAAATTTAAAAATTAAAAAGGCCTTAAGTGCCTTTAAAGCGCCACATATCTCAACAGAAACAACCTGAGGAGGAAAAGGGAAACGTCCTACCGGTTTGTTGAATCAATCTGAAATGTAACAAAACCAAAATGTGATCAGCAACAACCCTCCTCCTCCTCTTCCTCCTCCTCCTCTCTTCATCCCTCTCTCTCTTTCTCTCTCGCTTTCTATGAGGGATGAGTGGTAATGACAGCGACTAGGCGTCTCTTGGACCGCAGCAATCGCATCCATCAGTCACATCCTTCGGGAGGATGAAACCCACATGATGGTCGATTTGAGAAAGCAAACAGCCTGAAGCGAGCTGCAGACTGTGTGCAGCTATTTATAGAAATATAATGAAATTATTTGATCAGAAAAGCTGATAATTTACAGGATACAGGTTTTTTTTCCTCCCCCTCTTCATCCTCTATGAATGCAAAGATCTGCACATATTTACGCAATTTGACCATCGATGTTGTAATTTTAGAGCTAGAAACAACATGCACGATTCGTGAATTGTTGAATATCCATATAATAAAGATGCTCCAGCTTCACAGCATCCTGCATTTCATCCGCCTCCTTCCCCCAAAGAGAAACACAAACAAGCGGGTTATATTATCCCCCTGCACGCGGCCTACTACACTCTTTTAATGCACAAGAAAAAAATCAATTATTTACAAAAAAAACGTGTACTCACTGTGTCACCATGAATGCCAGAATACAGGTGATCTTTCTTTTCTTTTTCTTTTTTTTTTTTTGGGGCTCGATCACATCCGTCTGCCTCGACTTGACACAAACCAGTCGGGGTTTCCTCCGCGCGCATGCGTTTCCTGCAAGTGTGAAAAGATTTCTCTCTCTGCGTCCATATACACACACTCACTGCCAGGAAACACTGCGCGCTGTTTTTGTTACACTGCTGGTTTCTTCAGAACGAGACTGAAGCTGCCAGGCGATTGCACGAGACCCATTACAATAAATAACATGTTGGTTTATATTCCTGATAAGTGATTATTACAGTAGGTGTGTTTGTGGATAAGCTGCTGCTGTCTTTAAACTTTCTTGTGCACCATTTCTAGTGAATCAATTATTATAAAATTAACCCTTTGTAGGTCACTCCAAGAAAGTGCTATTTAAATAATCTTTTTTTTTGGTTGCTTTTCCTACCTCTTTGAGGTCATGACAACATAAAACATAGATTTTTTTTTCTCATTGACTCTAAATGTTATGTTTACAGACCTAATTCAGACTTAACTTGTTTAAAACTTTTTAAAAAACACATTAGAAACTCAACTTAAAAAATGTCTCCAGCAGGAATCTCTTATATCAGCAGTGATTTGGGTTATTCTTCATTTATACACTATAGCACAACCTGTAACTATAGCAACCATAACACAATCTGATGGTCTGTCTCTGCATTACATACCTCATACAAGTGGTAAAGATTGCCCCAAAAAAGTTAAATGGGTTAAATAGATTTTAGTTTTTGACCAGATATCATGACACAAAATGACCTACAAAGGGTTAACTATATTGTATTTTTATTTTACCACTAAAATACCATCAATATCATGCATTAAAATGTAGGAAATACAAGCTGATTCTGCAACACTTGTCAAGCTGCTATGTAAAAAAAAAAAAAGACACATTCCCTTTACGCACCAGTAGATGTGAAAAAGCTCTCTGAATAATTCAATCAAACATCTGGAAACCTCTAATTCCCCCAGCATCTGCAACTTCACCTCCTCCTCCCTTAAATAAGAGACAGACACAGAGGGTTTGTCCACCAGAGGGCAGTAGTGATCCATCCAAACACGTGCATCCAGGCTTCTTTTGGGGGTTTTTTTTAAGGAGGAGGATGTGGAGAGAAAAGCAAGTTAAGACTAAAACTTGATTAACCGAACAGAGATTCTTCAAACTGAATTATAAGCAGAACACATGACTCATGTGTGTAGAGATGAGCTAGTTGATTGAGTTCATTAAGAAGGGGGGGGGGGGGGGGCTTCAGGATTTAATGAACTCCACCCTTTTTTACAAATGTCCTGTTTAATATTTTAACATATAAATAAGTACTCAAGTGATTTAGCATTGCATTTTCCTAAAATTGGAGGCAGAAAAACTAAAAAAAAGGAGGGTTAAAGGTTGTTTTAAAGCACAAGTCAGATGTGCAAATGAATATTGAAAGAGGTTTTCATTCCTCCTGTTCATACCGATCATTATAAGATCATTTTTAAAGGATCCACAGCCAACCAACCACTGTAAAAATGTACTCCGAAATTCACCTAAAGCTAATTTTAGGCTTCAGTAATTGTAATTTCTAAACTTGCAGTCTAAAAACAATGCAAAAAACTCATTCTTTCTGTGTGTTTGAGCTGCAGTGCAGAGATAGTAACAAAAAAAGAAGGAATTTGGCAGTAAAAAAAACCCCTAAAACTAAAACTTTGGAGGATATCTAATTGATTTGTCTAGGCTCGGATGGCTTTGTAATCCATTTTTTTTTGCACAGATGGAGGCTTCTGGATTTTGACCTCCATCACTCACACTGAAAAGCACATTATGAGAGGATCTCCTAATGGTGAGTATGAACAGGAGGAGTGATTACTGCAAGAAGAACATCCAATGCCAATGTTCATACGAGCACCTGAGACGTTATAATCTATACAGTAGAAGCCATGGTGCATCCTACATTATACATAAATGCAATCCTTTCATTTCAGTCCTCTTCTTTCACCTCCAGGTTGCAAATCAGGTTTTTTAGTTAGTCCAAATCCTAAACCGAGATAACCCTGATGACATAATTGTGACATCAGGTAGGGTTATTTTTTTGAAACTTAGAAAAGCTTCCCTTCAAAAACACAGAAAAACATGCAGGGTGAGTTATTACGCCAAGATGGAGTGACCCTTCAATGATTTATTTAAACATTCAATTATATTTTATGAAGCATGAGCAATGGTTTGACCCTCCTGTAGCACTCGGGTCAATTTAGACACAGGAGGATAACAGGTGTTTCACTAAAAAATAAGGTATACTATCATTTAAATGAGACCCATGAGGGATAATTTCCAAAAATATGTGTAAAACTTGGTAATAAGTTGGAATGAAGTTGACTAAAAAGGTTTAATATAGAATTTGGTTAATTTATATTTAACCATAATGCCTTAATATGTCATGAATTGGAAGTGGAGCAGGTGGAGAACACAACAGGGCTGAAAAAAAGGTCTTTATTTAAACTAAAGCACACAAAAAAAACAGGTTAGACTAAAACAAGATGAGAATTAAACAGATGCAAATCAACACAGAGGATCGAACGGGGACTGAACCCGAAAACCTAAACCTATACAGACACAAGGGTTGATTATAAATAGGACACAGGTGAGTGAAACAAGACACAGGTTAAAAACACATGAGTTAATCAACTAAGGCAGGAAAATACAGGAAGTAAAAACAACCACACACACACACACACACACACACTCACACAATTGCACAGTTGACGAGAAGACGACAAGACGACAATACTAAATCCCTTATTTTTTATCACTGCCAGGCAGCTAAATTTTAGATTTCACCTATATGTCGACTCTTAGTTTGTGCAGTAAGGAGCTGCTGTATTACAGTAGGTTATTTTAATAGTTAACCTTATAGATAGGAGGCTTTTCTTTTCTTTTTGATTATTTAAGCCCTAATTTATTTATTTATTATTATTGGTATTTTACTTTATAACTGTCACTTTATTATGCTGCTGGGACCTGAGTGCAAATGTCGTTCTGTTAATGTGAAAGCATGAACCTTGAACGTTGAACGTTGAACCTTGAACCTTGAACCTTGAACCTTGAACCCTGTTTCCACCTGTTAACACGCACAAGCAGACAGCATTAAAATACGAGTGTAAGCCACCTCAAATACGCATTATGTTCCCATCACTCAAACCACTTGCCGAGGTGGTTTGGGATGCATGTGACCACATATCTTTTGTAGTGTAAATGCTAATGTGTCCTGATGCGTCTCTGACAAGGACATTACAGGAATATACTGTATGTGCGTCAGTGCAGGAACGTGGTGGTTGTTTTGGTAAAAGTGTAG
>NC_084989.1:21822115-21846676 GCF_963691925.1 Scomber scombrus
GAGCAGTGGAGAAAACAACAGGGCTGAAAAAAAAAGGTCTTTATTTAAACTAAAGCACACAAAAAAAACAGGTTAGACTAAATAAGGATGAGAATTAAACAGATGCAAACCAAAACAGAGGATCGAACGGCGACTGAACCCAAAAACCAAAACCTATATAGACACAAGGGTTGATTACAAATAGGACACAGGTGAGTGAAACAGGGACACAGGTTAAAAACACATGAGTTAATCAACTAAGGCAGGAAAACACAGGAAGTAAAAACAACCACACACACAGTTGACGAGAAGACGACAATACTGAATCCCTTAATTTTTTTATTACTGCCAGACAGCTAAATTTTAGATTTCACCTACAGTTGAAACCAGAAGTTTACATACACTGTATAAAAAGACACATAACCTTTTTTTTCTCACTGTCTGACTTTATATCAGACGAAACTTTTCCTGTTTATGGTCAGTTAGGATACCAAAATTATTTATATTTGCTAAATGCCAGAATAATAAGAAAGATAATTTTTTAGACAAATTTTTATTACTTTCTTCAAAGTCAGAAGTTTACATACATTTCATTAGTATTTGTTAGCATTGCCTTTAAACTGTATGACTTGGGTCAAACGTTTTGGGTATCCTTACACAAGCTTCTCACAATAGTTTGCTGGAATTTTGGCCCATTCCTCCTGACAGAACTGGTGTAACTGAGTCAGGTTTGTAGGCCGCCTTGCTTGCATACGCCTTTTCAGCTCTGCCCACAAATTTTCTATAGGATTGAGATCAGGGCTTTGTGATGGCCACTCCAAAACATTTACTCTGTTGTCCTTAAGCCACTTTGTAACTAATTTGGCGGTATGCTTAGGGTCATTGTCCATTTGGAAGACCCATTTGCACCCAAGCTTTAACTTCCTGGCTGATGTCTTGAGATGTTGCTTCAATATTTCTACATAATGTTCTTTCCTCATGATGCCATCTATTTTGTGAAGTGCACCAGTCCCTCCTGCAGCAAAAAAAACCCACAACATGATGCTGCCACCCCTGTACTTCACAGTTGGGATGGTGTTCTCAGGCTTGCAAGCTTCCCCCTTTTTCCTCCAAATGTAACGATGGTCATTATGGCCAAACAGTTCAATGTTAGTTTCATCAGACCACAGGACATGTCTCCAAATGTCTTTGTCCCTGTGTGCATATGCTAACTGTAATCTGGCTTTTTTATGTCGCTTTTGGAGTAATGGCTTCTTCCTCGCTGAGTGGCCTTTCAGCCCATGTCGGTACAGGACTCGTTTCACTGTGGATGATGACACTCTCTTACCAGCTTCAGCCAGCATCTTCACAAGGTCTTTTGCTTTTGTTCTGGGGTTGATACGCACATTTCGCGCCAAAGCACGTTCGTCTCTGGGACACAGAACCCGTCCCCTTCCTGAGCGGTATGATGGCTGGACATTCCCATGGTGTTTATACTTGCGTATAGTTGTTTGAACAGATGAATGTGGCACCTTCAGGCATCTGGAAATTGTACCCAAGGATGAACCAGACTTGTGGAAGACCACAATTCTCTTCCTGATATCTTGGCTGATTTCTTTTGATTTCCCCAGGATGTCACACGGACAGGAAGCATTGTGTTTGAGGTGTGCCTTAAAATACATCCACAGTTGTGCCTCTAATTAACTCAAATGTTGTCAATTAACCTATCAGAACCTTCCAAACCCATCACATCATCATCTGGGCTTTCCCAAATTGTTTAAAGGCATAGTAATCTTAGTGTATGTAAACTTCTGACTTTGAAGAAAGTAATAAAAAATTGACTAAAAAATTATCCCTCTCATTATTCTGGCATTTAGCAAATATAAATAATTTTTGTAATACTAACTGACCTAAAACAGGAAAAGTTTCGTCTGATATAAAGTCAAACAGTGAGAAAAAAAAAGGTTATATGTCTTTTTATACAGTGTATGTAAACTTCTGGTTTCAACTGTATATGTCGACTCTTAGTTTGTGAAGTAAGGAGCTGCTGTATTAGCTTATTTTAATAGTTAACCTTATAGATAGTAGGCTTTTCTTTTCTTTTTGATTATGTAAGCCCTAATTTATTTATTTATTATTATTGGTATTTTACTTTATTCACTGTCACTTTATTATGCTGCTGGGACCTGAGTGCAAATGTCGTTCTGTTAATGTGAAAGCATGAACCTTGAACCTTGAACCTTGAACCTTGAACCCTGTTTCCACCTGTTAACACACACAAGCAGACAGCGTTAAAATACGAGTGTAAGCCACCTCAAATACGCATTATGAACCGATCACTCAAACCACCTGGGATGCATGTGACCACATATCTTTTGTGGTGTAAATGCTAATGTGTCCTGATGCGTCTCTGACAAGGACATTACAGGAATATACTGTATGTGCGTCAGTGCAGGAACGTGGTGGTTGTTTTGGTAAAAGTGTAGAAAAAAGTAGAAAAAAGGAGCACAGATGTGTTTGGAGTAATCTGAACAGTTAGAATCGCCTGTATATGTATATATTAGTTCTTTAAAACATTTTTATTGGCTCTTTAGTTCAAATCTGGCGCTTGTCTGACGTGATAACTGTCCGCGAGTCCCTTTGACTTTCTAGCAGAAGAGACGTAGGCAGCAATTATGTAACCTAAAAGATATAAGAATGATCATTAACCCTTACATACTGTTCATATTCTGATTAAAAATTAGTCTCTACATCAATTAACATTCATAAATTCCCCATCAGTCATTAATAAATGTTTGATTAATACTTCTGTTTGATTAAAATACATCCACAATCACTATTTTATGGTCCAGGAGAACATTTTATAGAATATGATGAAACAATGCTGATTTTTAAATAAACACAGGTATTAACTTGTACATTTGCATATATATAAAACTGTGTATAAGCTGCACAAATAAAAAGAATTATGCCATTTTATTTCCATTTTTTGTATACTTTGGGTCCATGGGTTGAGAAAAGTCCAGCTAAAATAAAAGTTTATGGTGTTTTTACAGCTCCCAATTTTGAAAAAATTGGTGAAATTTGACCCTGAAGGGTTAAATAAGTAATTATGTATCATTTAGATTCATTTGTACATGTAAAATTCCTCCAGAAATCCACAAATTCCCAGAAAGTGTACAGAGGACATAACCTTACTGTCTTCAGTGGTAGCTGCGACCGTATTTAACCTCGTTCTACATGCTGAGCTCATCAATTAGGTTTCACATATTTTAATTCATATTGTTGCAGAGCAGACGTAGGCAGTGATGACATCTGGACACAAATGGTCAGCTGGAGTAATAATAGAGTCACGTGTGAATGAGAATGTGTCTCGACTGTCCACTTGTGATCGGATCACCAGAGATGCATGCTGAGCAGAGATGCATGCTGAGCAGAGATGCATGCTGAGCAGAGATGCATGCTGAGCAGAGATGCATGCTGAGCAGAGATGCATGCTGAGCGGTAAACAGCTTTAAACAGCCTAAAAGATATCAGAATGAGCATTAAATAGCTCATTATGTATCATTTAGATTCATAAATTCCTTCAGAAATCCACAAATTCCCAGAAAGAGCACAGAGGACATGAACTCACTGTCTCACTGGTAGCTGCGACCGTATTTAACCCTCTTCTACATGCTGAGCTCAACAATCAGGTTTGTTTTGTTGTAGTTTGGCAGCAGCTGATGTTTGAAGCACTGACCGAAACAGACCGTCTTACAGTTTATCTCACTGGACTGATTCATATACATTGTGGACATACGGTATTCCCCACATACACAGAGCTAAACTAATAAAACTGAATACATTTTTATACTCCAGCCTTCCCATTTCATTGCACAGCACATATTGTTGGAATGAGATCATCCTCTGCAGCTGAAGGTGCAAATACGTCCGTGGCAATATGCTAAATGGTGATTGCAGCAGAGGAGGGATATCCATCCCCTTCCACTTTGTCTGGTGACACAGCTATAAAACAAATTCAATATACAGAAGTCTCTCTTGCTAAGCCTTACAATAAATCATACATCTTGTAGCTGTGGTAATCTTAAAGAGGAATAGGCTCTTTAATGGAAGCTGCTCTCCGGTGAGATAACTGGTTACTGTGATCTACAGCTGGAACATATAAGCACACGTATGTATCGTTTCATCTGTGCACTTGGATATAAGCACCTATTGCCGTCAGCACATCTAGCCATACTGTATGTGTATCATTCCTAAAATTCAATACGGTATCAATTTCAGAGCCTGCAGCCTCGTACACACACACACACACAAAAAAAGATTCAACCCTCCAAAACACGTTCAGTAAATCACCTCCCAGCTCTCCACTGATGCAGTTTCCAGCAGGGTGCAGTGCAGAAAATGTGCCATTATATTCACACTGGTTATTATGTTTCCCATTCACCCAGTCTGCAGCGGGATTCATTGCACGCTATTATTGGTGCATTGGCAGTGAGTAGAAATCTTTTAATGACTTGAGGTTCAAAACTAATTGTTTTTCACCCATTTTTTTTTGCTCAGTGATTTAAAGTGAAGTTACGCAGTGTGAAGCTCTCCAGAGTTTATCTCGGAGCTACAGAGGTTTCCGCTGTAATAACTCCTCCACTTTTTTTTTATCTGGCTGATTAAATACGTTTCTTAGTAAAATGGAGACGGATGGACAGACGGACATAGAGGACCTGCAGGCTGCTGCACAGTGTGAGGAGGCTGAGGATACCTGGATGTGTCCTCGAGTAAATCACATCCACCGCCGACAGATTTGACTTGATTTAAAGTTTTTTTTTCTTCTCCTAACCGATCATATCAATCTTCAGATCGGTCGGAGGATGCAAGTCATCAACGACTGAAGAAAAGGAAGAAGAGATGCTAAGAGATGAGAAGTGTATAATGCAAAAAATATACAACATTTAATATTTATGAGCATTACATAGACAGTTAGTGACACAAAATGTAGAAATAAGGACATTAATTTGTTTTTTTGCTGCACCTGTGAAGCATTTGTGACCATTTTATTATTAGATAATGAAAGCACGCAGATGTATTCATACAAAACAAGCCTTTTTATTTCTTATATTTTCTTTTCTTTATATGCTTAATGAGTGTAATGAGATCATACATATATAGTATTTTATTCCCAACATATTATTAAACATTAGCTTTTTTATTAGATATTAAAAGCAACAACAACAAAACGAAGAAAAAAAAACATATTAAAATTCAAATTCATATGAAATATTGCAGGTATGTATATGTTAATAAAGTATTTATGACTACTTGCTTATTAAGGCCATAAGATGAAGCTAAAAGCAAAGGAAGAAATCTAATAAATCTACTGTACCTATCTCACATATGCCACCTCCAAATACACGATTCATGAGGAATAACCACACACACACACACACACACACACACACACACACACACACACACACACACACACACACACACACACACACACACACACACAGAGTGAAAGCATATTACGAAGACACTGGATATCACACAGCAGGGACTTCAGCTAACAAGCAGGAGAGTTAAGGTGTCTAATAATTGGGCCGCAGATACTCCCCAAAATATTTAATGAAAATCACATCTGTTGCTCCGAAGCCTCTGAAGCGACCGCTTCACTGAAATAAAAGTATAAAAGAAATGTAAATTAAAAAGTTACAATCACATTACGTTTCCACTCTATGAAAGTTTCTAGCACTGGGCTCCGAAAAAGGAAATGAGTATATGAGTGATGCTGCAGCTGATGGTAGAGAAGAAGAAGAAGAAGAAGAAGAAGAAGAAGAAGAAGAAGAAGAAGAAGAAGAAGAAGAAGAAGAAGAAGAACAAGAAGAAGAAGAACAAGAACAACAACAACAACAACAACAACAACAACAACAAGACGACGAAGAAGAAGGAGAAGGAGAAGGAAAAGAAGCAGAAGAAGAAGAAGAAGAAGAAGAAGAAGAAGAAGAAGAAGGAAAAGGAGAAGAAGAAGAAGAAGAAGAAGAAGAAGAAGAAGAAGAAGAAGAAGAAGAAGAAGAAGAAGAAGAAGAAGAAGAAGAAGAAGAAGAAGAAGAAGAAGAAGAAGACCTATGGTCATGAGCTTTGGGTAGTGACCGAAAGAACAAGATCGCGGGTACAAGCGGTCGAAATGAGCTTCCTCCGTAGGGTGGCTGGGCTCTCCCTTAGAGATAGGGTGAGAAGCTCGGTCATCCGGGAGGAGCTCGGAGTAGACCCGCTGCTCCTCCGCGTTGAGAGGAGCCAGATGAGGTGGCTCGGGCATCTAGTTAGGATGCCTCCCGGACGCCTCCCGGGTGAGGTGTTCAGGGCACGTCCCACCGGTAGGAGACCCCGGGGAAGACCCAGGACACGCTGGAGAGACTATGTCTCTCGGCTGGCCTGGGAACGCCTCGGGATCCCCCGGGAAGAGCTGGACGAAGTGGCTGGGGAGAGGGAAGTCTGGGTTTCCCTGCTAAGGCTGCTGCCCCCGCGACCCGACCCCGGAAAAGCGGAAGAAGATGGATGGATGGATGGAAGAAGAAGATGAAGAAGAAGAAGAAGAAGAAGAAGAAGAAGAAGAAGAAGGAGAAGGAGAAGAAGAAGAAGAAGAAGAAGAAGAAGGAAAAGGAGAAGAAGAAGAAGAAGAAGAAGAAGAAGAAGAAGAAGAAGAAGAAGAAGAAGAAGAAGAAGAAGAAGAAGAAGAAGAGAAGAAGAAGAAGAAGAAGAAGAAGAAGAAGAAGAAGAAGAAGAAGAAGAAGAAGAAGAAGAAGAAGAAGCAAGAAGCAGAATCATCACATCACTCAACTCTTGCCACATACACCAATTTTCTCACATTTAGGATTTTCTCTTTTAGGTATACGGACAAAATGTACAACCAATCTTGCCTTTCATTTAGCAGCGACTTGCAAGCCGGTGTGACTTCAGTTTGTAGTTTCACTCATGCAGGTCACAAAAAAAAGTAAGATAAGAATACGAAAATGTTAACTTTCACTGAAGAGGTTTACATTTACATTTATATGTGTAGAGGTTAACTGGCTTTCATTTAATAAAAAATTTGAGGCTGCCCTTTCACTCGTAATTTTAAGTTGAAACAACTCGTTAGATTTTACAGTGTAGAAGCTTGGAGAGCTACAGGCAGACCCTCCTATTGCCGTCGAGTCAAGGAAGGAATGGAGGAAGAAGGGATGAAGGGAGGGAGGGAGGAAGGAAGGATGGAAGGGAGGAAGAAGGAAGGAAAGGAGGGAGGGAGGAAGGAAGGAAGGCAGGAAAGGAGGGGGGAAGGAAGGGAAGAAAGACGGAAGGAAGGAGGGAAGGAAGGAAGGAAAGGAGGGAGGGAGGGAGGGAGGAAGGAAGGAAGGAAGGAAGGAAGGAAGGCAGGAAGGAAGGACGGAGGAAAGAAAGAAGGAAGGAAGGGAGGAAGGTAGGGGGAGGAAAGAAGGAAGGGAGGAAAGAGAGAGGAAGGAAAGACAGAGAGAAGGAGGGAGGGAGGAAGGACAGATGGAAGGACAGACGGAATGAAGGAAGGGAGGAAAGAAGGAACAATCAAAACAGATGGGGTCAATTTGACCCGGGCAGACGACAGGAAATTTAAACACTTAACTTCAGCATCCAGCTCAGGTAAGACTCGGCTTCCAAACGCCTCACAAAGAAGACAACCACCTGTCCTCTCCGCACCTTCAGCCAAAGGTTATTTTGATTAGTATCACCTCTCTCTGTTCTCCTCCATGTTGTTCCCCTTCCCTCAGGCTCACACGTGTGCTTAATCGATCTCTTCTCCTTCCCCCTTTTCTTTCTAAGCTGCTCTACTAATACTAAATAGTAAGAGTTAAATTAAAATGGTCTGTTGAATGTTAAATCTTTCCCCTCCGTGTCAAAAGGTCAAACAAACCTTTAATTGGGTTCGAGCTTCATTGCAATTATCTATTGACTGGAGGCATTTTTTTCCTCCAATTTAAACCTTTTAAAATGCACATATAGGAACAGTTTCCCCCTCTGTCGATGAGTTGCAAAGCTTTCATATAAGGAGGAAATTGGTGTGCATGATTTAAATCAAGCGCTTGCAGGCGGCTGAGGACGACCGACTGCATACAGCTCCAGCGAGAGGCATCATCATCATCATCACTCATTCATTCATTTTGATAAAATGACACCTGCAGAAGTGTCGTTATTTGTTTTCCTTCGGGCTCTTCAGAGACGTCTAAATGTGAAGCTACAGCTGTCATTTTCCAGAGAGTTTGTTTATTTGCTGTATGCAGTGACAGGCACTCAGAGGAGGGGAGCATCACCCTTGTGAGTCCTTGCAGGGAGGTGGAATCATGATGACTGTATCTGTACCTTTTCGAGGATTTGCAGCCTATAGCATTAAACTTTAATTTTTTTATTCTAGGACTTAGATTAAAAATGTATGTTTCCCTCACTTTATCCTGCACAATGTGTGTACTCTTGATGCATGCGTGGTGAATAATGCTCCATAGAATTACCAGACCTGTGTGTGTGTGTGTGTGTGTGTGTGTGTGTGTGTGTGTGTGTGTGTGTGTGTGTGTGTGTGTGTGTGTGCGCTTTGTACTCCTGCATCAATACTGCAAGTACTGCACATGAAGGTTGGCAGTGCAGAAACATGGCATACATTATTCTTACTTTTGCTCGTCTTGTTTTGACTCTGCAAGTTTGATTGTGTGTTTTAAAAGTTGTACATCGGATTATATTTTATTGAGCTGTTATTTCATTTGGTTTTGTAGATTATTTGAGATATGCTACATGGCCAAAAAGTATGAATAAACCTGGTTGTTACAGCCACATGTGACTGAATCTCACTCCAAAGCAAAGGACATTTATCTGTATGTGGAACAGCCTTCACTCTTCTGGGAAAGGTATGCTCGGCAGGCAATGACATTTTTTTGTGTCCATGTGGTTTAGTCAAATTTAAAGAGGTTAAAATGTGAAAATAAACGTATGAATAACTTGCACACATTCTTTTTTTGTGGACCCAGCATCAAATTTCTGCTTTTAATCCATTTAGAGAGAATATATTAGAGGATTATGGTAAAAATGTCTAAGTGGTGTAACCATAAAAACTTTGTACCAAATAATTCAACTTGCTTAAAAACAGTAAATTCTCAATAAAACAACATATCAACTAGTTTGGCATGATCTTACATTATAACTTTTATATTAAATAAAGGTAATGGAATACAATTGTTCTAAATATTACATTTCATCTGGTAACCATGGAGATCAGGAAACATTTACATTGTTTAAATGAAGTAATTATTAGTATAAGTCCACTTAAATACACTGTAGGTGATACAATATTTAATATTTATCATTTTTTTTGTGGTTACACCATTTGACATTTTCAGGAGCATTCAGTCTTACTTTTGGTTAAAAAAAATGGTGCAAAAGTCATTTCAAATGATATAAAACCAACAAAAATACTAAATGTACATTTTAACAAACCTGATGCTGCTTTAAGACAATTATTTTGACTTTCTCATGTTGCCAACCCTTATTTGTCACTGACCCATGCACAAGATTTTGGAGCCAGTTTTGCAGGTTATTGCTCCCACTGGTGAGGTCGGCGTCTCATGTTAGACTCAGAAGATTAATCTAAAGGGTCACAGGGGGGGATTACATATTTGTTATTAGATTATATGCTTTATTGTGTTTAATAGTGGTCGCTTTTATCTCTGTAGGCCTAAAAAACTATTTCAATTGACAAAATCTGAGGAGTAAAAACCTTAATTTCAAGCCAAAGATGTTGAGAAACACTGCTGTAAAATATCATTGTATGCTTGGATTGAATATTTGCTTAAAATATGCCTCAATTGTAGCTAAGGGATCCAGCCGAAACCATTAAAAACAACAACATTTTGTTCACTATAGAGCATTTATTGATGAACCCAGTGTTGTGGTAAGTGCAGTAAGACTTCTTGTGTGTGTAGACGAGGCGAGGCAAGTTTATTCAAGCGAGGCTTAAAAACTACTTTACATAACACATAAAAGGCATCCAGACAAAATGTCAAAAAGAAACAATGCATTACACACGAAGACACATTTAAATACGATAGAAAATAGAGACAGAGAAAAGAGGAGAATAGGAGTTACAGAGCAGCTACTGTGCAGTGTGAAATGTGAATGAGAAGCATAAAATGTAATTTAATTATATAGGCAGCAAACAAAAGGTCTTCAGTCTTTATTTAAGCCTCCTGTTGTCCTCGAGTCAAGGAAGGAAGGGAGGAAGGAAAGGAGGGAAGGAAGGAAAGGAGGGAGGAAGGAAGGGAGGAAAGGAAAGAAGGAAGGGAGGGAGGGAGAAAGGAAAAGAGGAAGGGAGGACGGAGGAAATAAGGAAGGAAGGAAGGTAGGAGGGAGGGATGGAGGAAAGAAGGAAGGAGGGAGGGAGGGAGAAAGGAAAAGAGGAAGGGAGGAAGGAAGGGAGGAAAGGAAAGAAAAAAGGGGGGCAGGAAAGGAAGGAAGGAAGGAAGGCCTGAGGAAATAAGGAGGAAAGGTAGGAGGGAGGGAGGAAAGAAGGAAGGAGGGAGGGAGAAAGAAGGAAGGAGGAAGGAAAGAAGGGAGGAAGGTGGGGGGAGAAAAGAAAGAGAGAAGGAGGGAGAGAGGAATGAAAGAAGGAAGGAGGGAGGGAGGAAGGAAGGACAGAAGGAAGGAAGAAAGGGGGATGGAGGAAGGAAAGAAAGAGAGAAGAAGGGAGGGAGGAAGGAAGGGAGGAAAGAAGGAACAGTCAAAACAGATGGGGTCAATTTGACCCGTGAGGACGACACAAAGGTTAAAAGAAGTGAGAGTGGCAGCAGACGTCGAGTTTGTTCCAGATGTGTGGAGCATAAAAACTGAACGCTGCTTCTCCATGTTTAGTTTTGACTCTGGGGACAAAAATCCGACCTTTCACAGATGATCTGAGAAGTCTGGACAGTTCATTATTATTTATTAAGCTTTATTTATTCAGGAAATCTCATTTAGATCAAGATCTCTGATGCAAGTTTTATAACTTTGCAGCAAATCAGGAATGTATTTCGGCCTTAATGATATAAGGGTCAATGATGTTTTATTGTGTCCATGTGGTTTAGTTAAATTTAAAGGGGTTAAAATGTGAAAATAAACGTATGAATAACTTGCACACATTCTTTTTTTGTGGACCCAGCATCAAATTTCTGCTTTTAATCCATTTTGAGAGAATATATTAGAGGATTATGGCAAAAATGTCTAAGTGGTGTAACCATAAAAACTTTGTACCAAATAATTCAACTTGCTTAAAAACAGTAAATTGTCAATAAAACACCATATCAACTAGTTTGGCATGATCTTACATTATAACTTTTATATTAAATAAAGGTAATGGATTACAATTGTTCTAAATATTACATTTAATCTGGTAACCATGGAGATCAGGAAACATTTACATTGTTTTAAATGAAGTAATTATTAGTATAAGTCCACTTAAACACACTGTAGGTGGATAAAATATTTTGTGGTTACACCATTTGACATTTTCAGGAGCATTCAATCTTACTTTTGCTTTTTTTTTAAATGGTGCAAATGTCATTTCAAATTATATAAAACCAACAAAAATACTAAATGTACATTTTAACAAACCTGATGCTGCTTTTAAAACTATTTTTAAACACATTTTTGAATTGCTCATCTTGCTAACCCTTATTTGTCATTGACCCTTATACATCCAACAGATTTTGATGATTTTAAATGTTCTGTGCATTACTTGTGTAGCTTTCAGTATTTCTAAGTGCTATTAGCTTATATAAACACACAGAGGGAGGAGGAATAATGATATAAATACCTGACAGTAGCACAATGCCATCCAACACAATAGCCCTGCAGTCAGAGTGCATGTGATTCCTGCACTCCCAGGGGAAGAGGGCTATAATGAGAGGCACTGCAGAAAGCAGGTAATGGAGTGACGAGGACGGAGGTACTTCATATTCACGCCTCATTCACTGCCAAATAGCAACAGTGTCCACAGAAAGTCGAAAAGAAAAAACATGTTCAGCTCTGATTCTTTGATGTTTTTCCACCGTCTGGGTTCTAGTGAAGGATGACTGATAAAAAAACTGATATGTCAACCACCTGTCATGATAAACTGAAGGTCTACATACTCCTCTTCCTCCTCTCCGTCTCCGTGCTCATACATCCTGCACACACTGCACATACAATCTCGGTGTTTTCAGCACAGCCAGTCCGCTGTCTGTTAGCCTGCTGAGGTTTAATGTTCGGCCATCTCCATTATTCTGTTTCAGGGCTTAACTTTTCTCTCCTGTGGACAGCGAACGTGGAAAATACAGCAACTAATTAGGGAGCTCTCAGGAATAAAATGAAGTTTGGGGGGAAATGGAAGATGTACCTCCAAAATAATTGGACAGAGACAGTAATGGCTTTGTGGTTTAAAAAAGAAAAGAGGCTATAGTGTCTCATTCGATTTGTCTCATTTGATTCTCAGGAATCAAAAGTAAAATTAAAGGAGGTAAATGTGTCAAACAAATGCAGGTTAATGGATGCGTTTTTTTAAATGCACAAGCTGAGAAAAACAAAATCAAAAAGGAAAATAAGGAAAAATGACGTTGAAATGGAGCGTGGGAAATGACAAGCCAAACTCACAGCCGAGGCCTGCATGGGCAATAAAATGGAAAAGCTTCATCATGAAGACAAAATCACTGTGATTAAAAATGAAAGCTCTCATGAAGACAAAGGAAAATGTTTCACATGCTCAATCTAATTTTGAGGAATTAAATCAACTTTGTGAAAATGCTACTGAGGTTTTGATTCCTTTACTCATGGAGGTGGAAACAAAATAAACAAAATGAATGGTTCTCGAACATTTAAACACATTTAAAGAGGATGTTAAAATGTGGCTGAGTGAATCAGAGGAATCACAACAGAATAACAGCTTCAGTCTGCCTCAATCTGATCCAGCTGCTATAAAAAGGGATGAAGGAAGGAAGGAAGGAAGGAAGGGAGGGAGGAAGGTAGAAGGAAAGAAAGGAGGGAGGAAGGAAGGGAGGAAGGAAGGAAGGAAGGGAGCAAGGAAAGGAAGGAAGAAGGGAAGGATAGAGGAAATAAGGAAGGAAGGAAGATAGGAGGGACTAAGGAGGGAGGAAAGAAGGGAGGAAGGAAGGAAGAAGGAAGGAAAGGAGGGAGGGAGGAAGGAAGGAGGGAAGAAAGGAAGGTAGGAAGGAAGTAAGGATGGAGGAAATAAGGAAGGAAGGAAGGTAGGAGGTAGGGAGAAAGGAAAAGAGGAAGGGAGGAAGGAAGGAAAGAAGGACAGAGGAAAGAAGGACAGAGGAGAGAACGAGAGGAGGAGGAAGGAAAGAAGGACAGAGGAAAGAAGGACAGAGGAAAGAACGAGGGGAGGAAGGTAGGGGGGAGGAAAGAAAGAGAAAAGGAGGGAGGGAGGAAAGAAGGAAGGGAGGAAGGAAAGGAAGGAAGGAAGGAAGGAAGGAAGGAGGGAAGGAAAGAAGGAGGGAGGGAGGAAGGACAGAAGGAAGGAAGAAAGGAAGGAAAGAAGGAAGGGAGGAAAGAAAGAAAGAAAGAGAGAAGGAGGGAGGGAGGAAGGGCAGACGGAAGGAAGGAAGGGAGGAAAGAAGGAACAGTCAAAACAGACGGGGTCAATTTGACCCGGGAGGACGACACGAAGGTTAAAAGGCAAATATAATATGCAGCATTAGTTATTGTGTTGTAGTTCAGTATCGTACCTGTATGTCTGACTGCTATTTTAATGCATCTCCTTCTGTAAATGCTTCTCTCCTGCTCTCTGAACGCTGTGAGATCCTTTATTCTGCGCCTTCGGGTGAGCTGCCTTGTTGCATCATCGCGATCGCCCACAGCACAGTAGGTAATTCACAGCTATAACACCGTTGGCATTTTCCCTTCTTTTTATTTTCAGCAGTTTGTTTATAACATAAAGGAGCAGGAGGAGAGGACTCTCATGCCCACACACATGCAACGGGTCATTACTCTCCGACAGGGCCTCACATCATACATCACAACAACAAACAATAATAATGATAGAAACGTAGCTTCTATAAATATATGATTTAACCCTCCTGTTGTCCTCGAGTCAAGAAAGGAAGGGAGGAAGAAGGAAGGAAGGGAGGGGGGAAGGGAGGCTGGAAGGAAAGGAAAGAAGGAAGGACGGAGGAAAGAAGGAAGGAAGGTAGGAGGGAGGAGAGAAGGGAGGAAGAAGGAAAGAAAGAAGGGAGGGAGGAAGAAGGAAGGAAGGGAGGAAGGAAGGAAGGAAGGAAGGAAGGAAGGAAGGAAAGGAGGGAGGAAGGAAAGGAAGAAAGGACGGAGGAAAGAAGGAAGGAAGGAAGGACGGAGGAAAGAAGGAAGGAAGGAAGGACGGAGGAAAGACGGAAGGAAGGTAGGACGGAGGAATAAGGAAGGAAGGGAGGCTGGAAGGGAGGAAGAAGGAAGGAAGGGAGGAAGGCGGGAAGGAAGGAAGGAAGGAAAGGAGGAAGGAAGGGAGGAAAGGAAAGAAGAACGGAGGAAAGATGGAAGGAAGGAAGGACGGAGGAAAGAAGGAAGGAAGGAAAGACGGAGGAAAAAGAAGGAAAGAAGGTAGGAGGGAGGGAGGAAAGAAGGAAGGAGGGAGGGAGGGAGGGAGAAAGGAAAAGAGGAAGGGAGGAAGGAAGGAAAGAAGGACAGAGGAAAGAAGGAAGGGAGGAAGGTAGGGGGGAGGAAAGAAAGAGATAAGGAGGGAGGGAGGAAGGAAAGGAAGGAGGGAGGGAAGGAAAGAAGGAGGGAGGGAAGAAGGAAGAAAGGGGGATGGAGAAAGGAAAGAAGGAAAGGATTAAAGAGAGAGGAAGGAAAGAAAGAGAGAAGGAGGGAGGGAGGAAAGAAGGAACAGTCAAAACAGACGGGGTCAATTTGACCCGGGAGGACGACACGAAGGTTAAGCAGAACTATTATATTTTACTCTCTCTCTCTTTCTGCCTCCTTTTTAAAGTTCAAATGAATCAGTTCCTAAAATATCATGAATGGACGAAATTATTTCTCTCTGCTATTGTTTGAATCATTTTTTTCCTCCTTCTTTTACTTCACTGAAGGGGTTTGAAAAGAGGTCTATTATTGCAAAGAAAAGTACAAGGTGCAGGTGCCTGGAGTGGAAAATAAGTAATTAAAGTTAGTAGAGTTGAAGTGTTTTACGGCGGGCCGCAGCGATGTAGCTTACTGGGGAACTTCACAGCTGTTTTTGCTGCATAGAAGAAAGAAAGACAGCGTTTTTATGTTGGGATGATAAATGTGAATTGAGTACTTTTTTTTATTTTTTTTTGCCAACAGTGGACCTGTGTCATGATTCTTTGAGTTACAGAGGATATGCAAGATGGCATAAAACCAACTGACAGTGTGTCAAATGTGGGAAGCAAAAAAAAAAAAATCAAAAACAAAAGCTCTCAATGCTAAAGCAAATTCATTGATTCCACAAATGTCAGTGAAACAAAGGGAAGGAAGGAAGGAAGGGAGGAAGGGAGAAGGAAAGGAGGGAGGAAAGAAGTAGGGAAGGAAGGAAGGGTGGAAAGGAAAGAAGGAAGGAAAGGAAGGAAGTAAAGAAGGAAAGGAAGGATGGAGGAAATAAGGAAGGAAGGAAGGTAGGATTGAGGGAGGAAGGAAGGACAGAAGGAAGGAAGAAAGGGGAATGGAGGAAGGAAAGAAGGAGGGAGGGAGGGAGGGAGGAAGGAAAGAAGGAGGGAGGGAGGAAGGAAGGACAAAAGGAAGGAAGAAAGGGGATAGAGGAAGGAAAGAAGGAAGTGAGGAAAGAAAGAAAGAGAGAAGGAGGAAGGGAGGAAGGAGGGAAGGAAGGAATGGAGGAAAGGAAAGAAGGAAGGGGGGAAGGAAAGGAAGGAAGGAAGGGAGGAAAGGAAAGAAGGAAGGGAGGAAGGAAAGGAAGGATGGAGGAAATAAGGAAGGAAGGTAGGATTGAGGGAGGAAGGAAGGACACCAGGAAGGAAGGAAGGGGAATGGAGGAAGGAAAGAAGGAAGGGAGGAAAGAAAGAGAAAAGGAGGGACGGAGGAAGGAAGGAAGGGAGGAAGGAAGGAAGGAAGGAGGGAAGGAAAGAATGAGGGAGGGAGAGGGAAGGAAAGAAGGAGGGGAGGAAGGAAGGAAAGAAGGAAGGAAGAAAGGGGGATAGAGGAAGGAAAGAAGGAAGTGAGGAAAGAAAGAAAGAGAGGAGGAGGGAGGGAGGAAGTAAGGACAGAAGGAAGGAAGAAAGGGGGATAGAGGAAGGAAAGAAGGAAGTGAGGAAAGAAAGAAAGAGAGAAGGAGGGAGGGAGGAAGCTGCATAGAAGAAAGAAAGACAGCGTTTTTATGTTGGGATGATAAATGAATTGAGTACTTTTTTATTTTTTTTGCCAACAGTGGACCTGTGTCATGATTCTCTGGCTTTTCATCCTCCACAGTGAGTCACGGTGATTCATATTCAGTGTGAAGGTCCCTTTTTTCTTTGTTGTTGTGATTTTTGATTATAATTGCAGCAAATGGGTTGTTTTATTTCTCGAGGCGTATAGCTTTAATTTAAGACTTCAAGATCTCTGTTGTTTACGGCTAATTACCATTTTAGATTTTTGCATATTTTAATTTACTGTAAGTATGCACACAATTACTAATTTCATATTTAAAGAGGAAGATTATATTTACTGATATCATGATGAAAAGATCAGAGAATGGCAAAATAGTTTCTTGAGATAAAGACATGATTTAATTAGGGATGAAAAGGGAATCATGTCAGTATCCATGAAAAACCTTTAAAAAGTAAGGTTTAAATGAAGTAATTTAACCCTCCTGTTGTCCTCAAGTCAAGGAAGGAAGGAAGGAAGGAAGGAAGGAAGGAAGGAAGGAAGGAAGAAAGGAAGAAAGAAGAAGGAAGGAAGGAAGGAAGGTTGGAGGGAGGGAGGAAGAACGAAGGAAAGGAGGGAAGAAGGAAGGAGGGAGGGAGGGAGGAAGGAAGGAAGGGAGGAAGAAGGAAGGAAAGGAAGAAGGAAGCAAGGAAGAAGGAAGGAAAGGAGGAAGGAAGGAAGGAGGAAGGAAGAAGGAAGAAGGAAGGAAGTGAGGGAGGGAGGAAGGAAGGAAGGAAAGGAAGGAGGAAGGGAGAAAGGAAGGTAGGAGGAAAGAAGGAAGGAGGGAGGGAGGGAGAAAGGAAAAGAGGAAGGGAGGAAGGAAGGAAGAAGGAAAGAAAGGAGGGAGGGAGGAAGGAAAGGAAGGAGGGAGGAAGGAGGGAAGAAGGGAGGAAAGAGAGAGGAAGGAAAGAAAAAGAGAAGGAGGGAGGGAGGTAGGACAGACGGTAGGAAGGAAGGAAGGAAGGAAGGAAGGAAGGAAGGAAGGAAGGAAGGAAGGAAGGAAGGAAGGAAGGAAGGAAGGAAGGAAGGGAGGAAAGAAGGAACAGTCAAAACAGACAGGGTCAATTTGACCCGGGAGGACGACACGAAGGTTAAATATTTACATCATTACATTTTAAATAGAATAACATCTAATCTATAACCTATTACATTTCCATAGTAACATTCAATCATCACCTTTCTGACAACAACTGAAAATGTATAAGTTTAGTAAAAGCTTAATTCATGGCAGGGCCGGGTTTTATAAATGAAAACAAAGATACGCTGATGCCCTCTAGATATCAACAATGTCCCTCCGCTCTTGTCTTATATAACTCACCGTGATGACTCAGCAGTCTGCAGTAATGAATTGAATGGTGCTGTGGTAGATGGCACCTGAGTATTTTAAAGCTGATTTAAAAGTACAGTAGTGGCAGCAGCGTGAACATATATCCTCCAGTCACCCCCAAAAAAACATAGATCAATCCAGTGTAGACGGTAATGTGGACTGTTAAAGTTTAGAGCAAATAAGACCATATAATCCTAAATACCGGACTTGGGCCTTTTCTTGCAGATTCGCAAATTTAATCTCAGAAATTCTGAGATTTTTTCTTGAAATATTACCCCCCCTCCTCCAGCTGAGTATTTTTATTTTATTTTTCTTTACATACATGGCCCCAATACATTGTAGGGATGTGTAAATGTAAGGAAATACATAGTTTTAAACACTGGTGAATCAATTGTTATACATCGTCCCCATGTGAGAACATTGTTTTTTTTTGTACTTATCAGGCACTTATTCCAAAATATCTAGGAGAAATTAAAGATGAATACCAATCAAAAGCTCGGGTCTCAGGAAGTTTAAATAAATATAACAGACCTGGAGAAAGCCTTGTTTGCGGTAAAGCCATTGGCATACAAGACAGTACGTCAGCAGGTGGCTGAGGGTTCGTGTAAATGTTGATCAAGCCACATTGATGGCTTTTGTCCTTCAGGGATTTGTAGGCGTTGGTTGTTGTTTCCATTCATTCTGTTTCCTCCTGTTTATTCTAGGTAACGAAGTGATTGTAATCTGGTTTCTCTGATTTTGTTATTTATCATCGTCATAGTTAGATTTGTCTTGGCCTATGTCCACTGTGGAGTCTGTGCATAACTCAGTCTATTCAAACACACATTGTAAATAAACACATCAGTCATTAAAAATCAGCAATCTGTCTCTTTTGGCTGTCTTCATGTTGTGTCTCAGCCTGAAAATAAATGGGCCAAAACAAAATGGAAAATACAAAGTTAGTAAATAAATATGGTTTATAGATAAAGTAATTAGCACAGGACCTAACATTGATCCCTGTGGGACACCTTTATCAACCATATGGTGACTTTATTTAAAACCAGCAGCAACAACAGCCTGAACTCTACTAGAAAGACCTGATTTAAAACAATTAAAAAAACTTGGAATATAGGCCCTGTTTACACGACAACGCTCGCGGGTGAAAAAGACAAAATATTTTATCAGATGTGCCTTTCGTTTAGACGGTGACGCTGTTTTTGAGGCTTAAAAACGCAAAAAAAAGTGAAACCACCCTCCAGAGTGGAAATCTTAAAAACGCTCCACCGTCGCGTTCCCGCCTAAAGGGTAAAAAAGTCTTCCTTAAATGCAGCAGAGTTTTTGCTGCGGTAACCTAGGTGACAGACGCTCATCCATGTGATGTCACGTACCTATCCTTCTGCTGATACCTGTCTGCTGCAGCATGGCCGACAATGACAGAGGAGGGGGGAGAGAAGTGGCCATGTTTTGGTTTTCCATTTCGCGCTACTAGAGAGAGAAGTAGAGGGAAGGTTCTACACAGGCACGCGGACTTTGTGGCCGCCTGGCGTGCATACAACATTGAATTCCACAAACTTTTGGGTCACCATATGCGCGCAGATTTCCCCCCAAAAAACGATCGTCTAAACGCGGAATAAAAAGTGAGAAAGCAATGCCACTTTTGCGCTTTCTGTTCAGATAATTTCCGTGTAAACATAGCCATAGTTTAAATAATAAATGCTGCGATCATTGTTATCAGAAGCCTTTGAGAGTGCTATTAAGGGAGTAGTAGAAGTAATATAAGTAATAGCTTTATTGTCATTATACTGAGGGTCAGACAACAATATAACTGAGGCATAAAAACATTTAAGACATAAATAAAACATTGATTATTTAGAAGGGCAATAAAGTGCAATATGCAATATAAAAATGTGCAAACACAGTAGCAATATTTGTAACGGTAGGCCATATTAAACAATTTAAACAATTTAAAGGCACACGGGTTGACAATGCCATCCTTGACAGCAGTTGTAGTTGTTATTGTAACAATATATAAAGCTGAATAAAGGCTGAAGGACATTATTATCCTCCAGAAAGGCATGTGAGTGTGATTTAAACAGTGTGAGTGTAGAAAGACAGGAAAGCTTTGATATATTCTGATAGTATTGTGGTATCGTGCTGCAGCCAAGAGCTCCTCCTCTGGTTCAAGTTAAACATAATTCACCTTGGGAATCAAATGTTGTGATCTTTAAGCTGGGGTAAGAGGATGAACACAAAGGGTTAATACAATGGATTCATGCATGGCAGCACTGACCTCATACGACTGCTGCTGCTGCTGCTGAGGTGAAACCTTCTCTCGCTGCTCGGCCTCTGCTCGGTTGAACGACCCTCTGATTGAGCGAGTGAGTGAGTGAGAGCTCGAGCAACCTTGTGTTCGTTCGCTGAAGTCCTTCATGCATGGTGTCCATTACAGTGGACGGATATTATTCGGAGGCCATTTTGAATAATTTAAACACCAGGTGACGGACCCCCCAAAGCGTTTTCTACGATTCCAGTTTGATTATTGTCTTTGTATCTCTTCATCATTTTGAGATATTGCATCATGAATTCAAAATGACAGAAGAAGAAGAGATGCACCAAGTGCCTCAGGAATATCTGTTAAATCCTTTTATTCTCAGAAAATTGGACAGGTAAAAAAAAAGGTGCAATATATATATATAAATATATGCTACTACTGCTGCACTTTACTGCATACATCTGTGTTTATATACATATATGTGTATTTATTTTAATGTATGCTGCTGGGATGACGAAGGCTAGATGAGGTTTTGTTGTATTTTATGTGCAATTACAATAAAGTATCTATCTATTTATCTAAATGAAATGTTAAAAATACATGTATCCAGATTTTGATCACATTGTTTCTGTGCCTCAAAATACATCTTTTAACTCTAGTAGATGTTACATGCCAAAGGGTATATTCTTCCTCCCTGGTTTATATTTAGATTTTTACCTTATTTTGTATGTTTTATTTAAAATTATGATATATTTTACACTTGAATAGTTTTCAACAATAAAAACATGCTTTTCCAAACCTATATAGAGTCCCATTAACTCACTTTTATACCGTTGATGCATGTGGACAGCTTCTTATAACTCCTTCCTTCAAATTGAAATATATACTAAATGATACAGATTTTTCTTCAAGTGTAAAAACAAAAACTAAACATATATATTACTCTGTGATTTAATAGCTCATGCATGAAAGGGACCTGGAGTTAAGTCAAGAAATAAATGTGCAGGGAAGTCAAACGAATTGGTTCAAATGGATACAAACTTTTTTCTGTTTTGTTGGAAAAGGTTAAGAGGGTTACTAATCCCGTCGTGGCCTTGCGACTGCCAATTACCTCCTTCCAAAGCCGTCCAATGAATATGAAATACATGGTGGCCGTTGTGTTTCATATCAATCATTTGCATAAATGCAGTAACCCTTGTGGCAGCCTGCCTGTCTCGTATTAAACGGTGTGAAGAGATGACAGATACACCAGTTTGCTTTTAGACAGGATGTTTTTTTCATGTTCAGACACAGAGCATACATGTGAACATTGACGTTACGCAGAGTCAAGAGGTCAGAGGACACATTTAGTGCATTATGTTGCTGTGTTGCACATGGTTTGACAACACACTTGTAAAAGCTACTTGATGTTTAATTACCAACAGCAAGATAAGCTTAAGAAACAAAGGAAGCCTATTAATGATAAGTACACTCACTCTGCAACAGAGGAGGTGGATATTTTTCATGTCACAGCAGCCAAGATTTCTGCCCACATAATGCCTGTTTCAAAGTCTTCTCCTCTGGTTTACAACATGTACAGTCTGTGAATAAACCTGAGAGATTTTGCTCAGGGAAACGCTACAACCACGTCCAAAAATATGTGCATGTGCTGCAACCAAATCACTGAAAATAGCAATGCACATTTAGATTCCTCTGAGATGCCAGATGAGACTTTTTTTCTTTTTTTGCAAGGCAAGAGACCACAAGTGAAGTGATTTGCTTATCTTATTAGGATGTAGATTTTTCTTGCTATATGTACAATACGAGCTTGATGGTTCAATCACTGGACCTAGATTCATATTCAGTAATATTCTCTCTGTGCCTCAGGGTCTCTATAGGTGTGGTAGGCTCTATGGTAGTTTCAGGGGTGAACAATGCAAAGCAAAGCTGATTGCCCTATATAGCCGAAATATCACTGCTCAGTACAACATAATCATTTCCATATTGGTGAAAGACTATATTTCTAGCTTGGATAAATGTTTATTATGATTCTAGCCATTCTAGCAGCCCATTTTAACCTTTGTGTCGTCCTCTCGGGTCAAATTGACCCCATCTGTTTTGACTGTTCCTTCTTTCCTCCCTTCCTTGGTTCCTTCTGTCCTTCTTTCCCTCCCTCCTTCCTTGGTTCCTTCCTTCCTTTCCTTCCTCCCTTCCTTCTTTCCTCCATCCCTCCCTCCTTCATCCTCCCTCCCTTCCATCCTTCCCTCCCTTATACGTTCCTTCCTTCTTCCTCCTTTCCTTCCTTCTTCCTCCCTTCCTCTATCCTTCCTTACTTCTTCCTCCCTCCTTTCCTTCCTTCTTCCTCCCTTCCTCTATCCATCCTTCCTTCTACCTCCCTTCCTCCCTTCCTTCCTTCCTTGACTTGAACACAACAGGAGGGTAAATCTAGGGATTTAGCATGCAAACTTCTGCTAAACACAAAGTGAATTAGAGGCTGACGAAAAGATGATTTCAGTATTTTCTTATAAACTGAAACACTGGACGAATTTCAGTTTTCATCCGGGTTGTGTGGCGCTAGATGAAAAGTGAAGGGATCACCATTATTATTTAAAATAATCTTGACTGGTGCATGAATATCTGAAACAAATTAGCATCCATTAGTTGTTGAGACCTGAAACTGAAACTTCTTGTGTCATGTGGCAGTGGAGGAAAAGTCGGATGTTCTCCAGACTCAGTGGGATTCAGTGTATGGAAAATATCATCTGTTCACAATTTGTGCCAATCCATCAACTAGATGTTGATGTATGTCACAGGAGAACTGAAAACTTTGCCTTGCTAGAGGCGCTAGAGGAGGGACTGCACCTGTTGACACCAGGAGTATCTGCACCGAATTTAACGAGAATCTAATAGCTGATACTGAACCGACATTGACAATGGCATCCCAAGAGCCATAATGCATTATATATGTAAGGAATTATATATTAAGGATTTTATACACAAGGTCACAACACAGTATGCTCCTTCAATTCACAAACATCTGTGGCAGCGCAACAATATCACTACCTGAAAACATACATGCATATGATGGTTTTTGTATAAGGGTTTTTTTGTCACCATGTGGTTTAGTCAAATTTAAAGGGGTTAAAATGTGAAAATAAACATATGAATAACTTGCACACATCCTTTTTTTGTGGACCCAGCATCAAATTTCTGCTTTTAATCCATTTTGAGAGAATATATTAGAGGATTATGGCAAAAATGTCTTAGTGGTGTAACCATAAAAACTTTGTACCAAATAATTCAACTTGCTTAAAAACAGTAAATTGTCAATAAAACACCATATCAACTAGTTTGGCATGATCTTACATTATAACTTTTTATATTAAAGGGGACATATCAAGTTTATATTTAATATTATTTTGGGCTTTTTGTCATTATTGGAGAGAAGCTGACAGGAAGCAAGGGGAGAGAGAGAAATGGGACATGCAATAAAGGTCCCTTGCCAGATTCAAACAGGGATGTTGCCGGTATACAGTATGTGCTGTAACCTCTCAGCTACGAGGGCTTCCTCAAGTCTATATTTATATTCTAGGTATCTGCTGGAACATGTTTGCATGATTTACAGTCCTTATGTATCTTATACTGGTCCTGTATGCAGCCCCTCAGTTCAGCCTCTGTCTGAAACAGGCCGTTTTAGCTGTTGTGATTGGTCAGCTTCAGGAAAATGTGACTCAGCTGGCGTTCAACAGTTCCCGAGATTACATTAATAAACATTAGTGGATTGCACTTCAACCTCTTTTACTCATTCTTTACTCAAAATATGAATGTATCAAATACTTCTGTACATGTTCAAGCTAAAATCCAATCGTAATGTGCAAGAGGACAACAAACCAACCAACCATGTGCCGTTTGTAGGCATGCCGAAACAATCTGACGTCATCACGAGGAGGAAGTAGAGGTAACTTCACAAACTAAGCATTCAGAACAGGCTTTTAATTAGCATTTTATATACATTTACCTCAAGTTTTGGACCTTTTAATCATGTTAAACACATAAATCAGTCATCAAAACAGTATAAAAATAATAACGTTTAAATGGAATAATATTTGAATAGAAAACAGTAACATTAATTCCACTGAATGTCTGCTCAAAATGTTATGCCAATCCATGCAATAGTTGTTGAGATATTTCAGATTGTATTAACCTTCGTGTCGTCCTCCCAGGTCAAATTGACCTTCCTCCCTCCCTCCTTCTCTCTTTCTTTCCTCCCCCCTACTTTCCTCCCTTCCTCTTTTCCTTTCTCCCTCCCTCCCTCGTTCCTTCTTTCCTCCCTTCTTCCCTTCCTCTTTTCCCTTCTCCCTCCCTTTCCTTCTTACTTCCGTCCTTCCTTCCTTTCCTTCATCCCTTCCTTCTTTCCTTTCCTTTCCTCCCTACTTTCCTTCCTTCCTTCCTTCTTTCCTTCTTCCTCCCTTCCTTCCTTGACTCGAGGACAATAGGAGGGTTAAAGCAGTGGACCAACCATCATAATCATCCATAGAAACACACCTCTAGTGTAGCTAAAGAGGCAAAAACATCCACCATCTCTCTTCTTTCTAGCAGCCTGTGTGACCTCGAGAGACAAAACTTAATCTTTATTGCAGTTTATAACAAACAATCCTTA
>NC_084989.1:21846876-21878896 GCF_963691925.1 Scomber scombrus
GTGCTGTCTTTATTGTGGGGAGGATTCGCTCATCACTTCCATTTGTTACAGAAAAGTGAAAGTTGACTGCATGCCTGTTCATATCAGGGGGGAAAATGTTTTTAGCGTTTCAATTCAAATTAGTGCGTGTGCCATTTTGCCGTGGTTGTTTCAAAGCAAAGTGGACCATACTGTAACATATTTCACAAACACATATTTACTAGATTTTTCATTTTTCAGCCCTAAATTGTCGTTATTATGAGTCAGTGACGAATAAGGGTTGGCAACATGAGCAATTTAAAAATACTGAATGCTCCTGAAAATGTCAAATGGTGTAACCACAAAATAATGATAAATATTACATTCTTTATCCACCTACTGTATTTAATTGGACTTATACTAATAATTACTTCATTTTTAAACAATGTAAACAGTTCCTGATTGACATGATTCCCCAGATTAAATGTAATATTTACCATTACCTTTATTTAAATGAGTCCATGGACTGCTTCAAAACTTAAGATTGATGTGGGACTCATGCAATGCTGAGTTTACCTTTCCCATCTTTCGTCTGTTATTTAACACAGGTTTTATCAGCATGGTTATATCTCCAATGACACTCTAATCCGAATCTTTGATATCTTAAACCTGCAATCAGGCTTGTGTTTGATCTTCTTTGTGTTTCAGAGTCCTGTCTGTCAGCTGATGAGCTATATCAGGCATCTCTGCTGACTGAGATCATTTCCAGGGCGGTGAGTCACATCAAAAATGATGAATATGCTCCTGCAGTTTCTACCTGTATGCATGCTCTGTTTGTAATTTAAATCACTATTACTGCCTTTTCTTCTTGTCAAATCAAACATGCAGGCAGATCTGTCTGGGACAATTTATATCAAAGTATAAAAAATAATTGCCACCATGTTTGGATTACATCTTTGAAAATAGTAACAGAAATGACGGAAATTGCAGCATGTACACAGCTCAGTATAAAAGACTATATCACCATTGTAGTATGACAAACAACAAGACAACCAGACATTGCTAGCTGGCCTCTGATACAGCTAAACATCGTCACAGCGTCATTGTGTATGTGTGCCGGCATACTTACTGTTGCCAGATGACGTCAGACAGCTGAAACAGGATCTTTAGAGTAAGGGAAAGCTTTTTATCCTCTGCCCAAGCTCAACAATCTCTCTGCATTGGGCTCCTAATCTGTCCACCAAGTGCTCAGCCTCTTCATAACTGATGCCAGTCGTCCGTGGTCCAGGTGTGTCACCATCACAGGGGAGCTGTTCCTTTAAATCAATGTCCTGCCTCTGAGTGATGACATTTGACACTCCTGGACAGTGGGAATGGACCACGCTCTGCGGTGAGGCCTCAGTTGGACGACCAATCATCTTCCTCCCAGGCCTCCATTCCTGATCTTGCTGGTGGCTCCTGCTCTCGCAGCAGAATTCAAGCATGTTGCTATATTCATCATATTTTATAAAATGTTCTACTGAACCATACAATAGTGATTGTGAATGTCATTTATTAATGACTGATGGGGAATCTATGAATGTGAATTGATGTACAGACTAATTATGAGTTGAACAGTGAACAGTATGTGACGGTTAAATAGGACTCAGCTAGTTGAACTTGATGGCCTCCATCCTTCCCAGGAAAGGTTGCATCTTTTATCAACCAATATTGACCTGACTTTGCACTGTACTGTCCTCTGTTGTGTTTAATTTAGATAGGTCCATTATAGTTGATGACTTTAACACTCATATTGACATCAGAACGTCTCCGGCCCCACCCGTACCTATGAGCAAACTCTTGATTTAGTTTATACTCTGAATATGAACATTTGTTGGTAAGATTGATGGTCTGAAGTCCAATTTTCTCCTGACTGTTTTATCCTCTGCGCCACTCAGCCATCCTATTTTACTGATTGAATTTGCTCGTATTTACCTGCAGTTCCTTTTAAACGCTGTGGCTCTTATGCATCCCTCATCCAGTCCCTGTGATACTGTTCCAACAAAATTTGCAAAATCCATCTTTCCTGCCTTTGGTCCCAGACTGCTTTCTATTATTAATTACACTTTCAAATCCAGGTTTGTACCTGACTGTTTTAAATTTGCCAGTGTTCAGTCACTCTGTCTAAAAAACCTCTCTAAACCCAGCAAAGTTGGAGAATTATAGACCAATCACCAAGCTACCTTTTTTAGTCAAAATCCTTGAAAAAAATTTATTATGGACCAACTCCTGAAGCTTGAGAGCCATACAACCTTTGATAAATTACAAACACATCTTATGCATGAAGTTAATGGTAAATATTGTATTATTTTACTCAATTCAAATGCTGTCTTTGATACCATTGTTGGTGCCATTTTACTTGATAGGTTGTATAACTGGGTTGGCATTTCTGATAGAGCTTTAAGCTGGTTTTATTCTTATTAATAATAGATATCTTAATGTTTGTATCAACAATCATCCTGTCCTGGAGTGCTCTGGTGGTCGAGTGGTTAGATAGATGATAGATATATACTTTATTGTCCCTGAAGGGAAATTTGTCTTGGACTCTGAGTGCTGAGACAGCTGTTGCCGTAGTTAAAAAGAACAAAGAAAGTAAAAGTAAAGTTGCACATTTGCACAACCATTATACAATACAATGACAGAATTGCACATTTGCACAATAATAAATGATTCAATGCTACCTGTTGCCTCAATAAATACATAAGTACACATATTGCACATTCCCACAAACTTCCGTACAAGGTAACAGCAAGGGGATTACACCAATCATAGCAGACAATAATGGTTAGAACGCATGCCACATAATCGCAGCGTCCCTAGTTCGAATCCGGCCAGGGACCTATGCTGCAGGTCATTCACCTCTCTTTCACTGTTTCCTGTCGGCCTTTCTGCCAGATACGATCTAAATAGAGGCAAAAAAGCCCTCAGTCCCTCGGGGGTCGGTCCTTGGACCAGGGTCACTTGATCTGCTGCTTTCAAGACGTGTCGTATCATCATATCTTATGCTGATGATACCCTGGTATATTTCTCTGCCAGACCCAGTGACCTGAATCAACTGTCCTTCCCCCACGATTGCTTTGCGCCACCAAAGATTGGATACCTCTTAAATTCCTCCACCTAAACCCTGACAAAAGAGAAGTTCCTTTAATTGGTCTTGATAACTTTGCCACTACAGTTGATCTGATTATTGGTCCATTTCACTCTAAATATCAAATCTAATCTTGGTATCATCTTTGGCCAGTATAGAACTTCTGCCCATCTTGTTTCTAAGCTCGCCCCAGTCCTGTTTTCTTCAAGCTAAGACATATTGCAAAAGAAATCAGATGTACTTTCTCTTCTACAGATCTCAAACTCATCTCATTCATACTTTTATTTTTTCCTTTATAGATTATTATGATTCCCTCTACGCATGCCTCAGTCAAGTTTATACAGTTAGCTCAAAATGCAGCTGCCCAAATATTTTCCCCAACATATCAGATTTGTTAAATCTTTGGACTGTTTGAAGTGGCTTCTAAAAATCCCAACTTTATATAGTTATCCATTCCTGTGTTATGTCTTGATTTGTTTTAGTTCGGTGTGTTTCTCATTGCGCTGTGCTTTATATTGTAATGTATTCTACTTTATTTATTTATTCATTTATCCTTTGTGTCTGTGTGTGTGTGTGTGTGTGTGTGTGTGTGTGTGTGTGTGTGTGTGTGTGTGTGAAGCAATTTGTAACTGCGGTATATAAATAAAGCATTACTTACTTACAACATTGCAGATTAAATGGGTTTAGAAACCTCAATCATTCTTGCTTTTTCATTGCATTTCAAGTCGATCTGTGCAGAAAGTTAAAGCTAAAAAACTAAAAGGGGGCTTCTCTTGTAATTGTTTATAGTCTGTGAGCAATGTGGATGATTTCCAGTGTGTCTAGAAATCCAACAATGAGATGCACTTGAGCCGCAGTGTACTGTGGCAGAGCAAGCAGATTAAGAGAGTTTTTTTGGAGATGTACCTATAACACCTTACCACATATTAGCATCAGCGTATCTCCAAGCAAACTTAGAAGCGATGGAGTGGAGACTGAGGAGAGGAGAGTGAGGGGCAAGTGAGGGGAGAAGCCTCTAAAATATTTATCACTTGGCATAAACAGTCACCATATTTATTTAGCCTGAATTCTGAGTGGGTGTTTCCATTTGAACAACCTGGAAGCGTCCCGCAACCTGCAAAAAAAAACACGCAGATGGACTCATCTTTTAATTAGGTCTGTAATCACACTTCTAAGTCTCTGGAACTTAACTTTCTTTAGAGCTGAGCAAGCAACATGAAATTAGTGATACTGGTTTAAAAGTTTCAGGTGGTTATCAACTTTATTTTTTGTCTTTATCGAGCTATATGAGCGAGTGTGTTTCATGGATTTATTTAAAGTTGCATGAGGAAACTCAAACCTACTGAAAACTATTTAATGCTGTCTGGTTGCTTCTATTTTTGAGTCTAGGGGGAAAAACTTTACGCATACATCACAGCACTCAGAAAACAACCTGTACTCCTATACTGATATACAACCTGAACCCAGGTCTGTTAGATTTAGGTAATTTGATGAAAAACAACTTTGTTAACCTTCGTGTCGTCCTCCCTCGTTAAATTGACCCTGTCTGTTTTGACTGTTCCTTCTTTCCTCCCTTCCTTCCTTCCGTCTGTCCTTCCTTTCCTTCCTCCCTTCCTTCTGTCTTCTCTTCCTCCCTCTCTCCTTCTTCTCTACCCTCCTTCCTTCCCTTCCTTCTTTCCTCTGTCCTTCTTTCCTCCCTTCCTCTTTTCCTTTCTCCCTCCCTCCCTCCCTCCTACCTTCCTTCCTTCTTCCTCCCTTCCTTCCTCCTTTCCTTCCTTCTTCCTCCCTTCCTTCATCCTTTCCTTGATTCTTCCTCCCTTCCTTCCGTCTTCCTCCTTTCCTTCCTTCTTCTTCCCTCCCATCCTTCCTTCCTTTTTCCCTTCCTTCCTTCTTCCTCCCTTCCTTCCTTGACTCGAGGACAACAGGAAGGTTAAGGGAAAATGCACCTTATGAGCATCAAGCCAGAATGCAACACACATTTTAGTGGTGCTATTACATACAAAGTCAATGAAAAGACGATATTAGACACAATTCACCTTGGGCAACACAAACCTCTGAGTCTGTATGAATGAAAACATTTTGACTTGAGAGGAAAATTTGTTTGTATCTTGGAGCTTAAATGTACAGAGATGAGAGGAAAGAGCATATAAGAAGAACTGGAATCGAATTCTGAGAGCCAAAGGCGAACCTGAGAGACTTTCATATCTCATGAAGCAAATGGGCTTTAACAACTTGTAAAGCCTTTCTTTTGAATGAACTTGATTGTGCCTTTTTGCAGTGCAAAAGTTATATTCCTGTAGTCCACAAAAATTGAAATAACATAAAAGTTTCATTGATAACAAATATGTAAAACATTTTTTCCAAGGCTGCAAAATCCATTTTAAAATATTAGCAAACCAAATATTATGTGCCTTAGAGACTTCCTACATGAATAGAGTAAATGAAAAGTAAAATGTGACCGCATGTTTCCAGAGTTGATGGTGAGAAAACAGCCCTTTTATTTTTGATCCTGTGAGCTTAACTTGCCCTCCAGCAAGTTAACCACGCAGCACAGACCACTGCAGTTATCAATCCTGCCTAAAGGAGAGCAGCTGTTTGTGAGTTCAGAAAAAGCCTAAATTTATCTGGCTAAACAAAGCAAGTAGCTCCCAGTCTGAAAAGTGAAGCGCCTTAAACCTGCATTCTCTTTAATGGCCATCAGGGGGCGACTCCACTGGTTCAGATTGTACCGAAATATGGAAAAGGACCCTACTTCTCACTTGATTTATAAACTCAGTCAACACTTTCCTAATGAGTTTATGGTCTCAATCAATGATTTAAAGGGTCACTACAACGTAATGTTCATTTTGTAAATTATGGTCCTATTTACAGTAAAATAGACAATAAAGCAGGGTATGCTTCAGAGCATGGATACCTTGTGATTGACAAGTCGATACCATGGCGACAACGTTGGTTAGGTAATGTAACCATGACGTAACCCTAGATAGTAACATTTTGATTCCCTAAAAACTCTTCTTCAGTGTTTTGTTGCACTAAATTTGTAAAATTAGCAACTAGCATTAACATTATCACATTTATGCATAGCGCTTGGGTCAGCTGCACTGAAATAAAGTCACATCTGGTTTCAAAAATCATAGATGGTGTTGATCAAATCTAAGATGGCTACTGTCAAATTATGTGGGATGTCGAAGTAACAACAGTCCTAATGCATACCCTGCTTTATCGTCAAATATAAAATCAGGGAGGCCAAAATTTCCCAAATGAACATCATACTGCATTGAAGAAGGCTTTAAACTAGCGATTGAGACCATAAACACATTTTGAAAACGTTTACTGAGGTTAGAAATCAAGTGAGAAGTTGGTGAATTCTCCATTGACTTGTATAGAGACGGAAGTCATTTTGACACCAAAACGGTCGCCCCCTGGTGGCCTTTTGATAGAATGCAGTTTTAAGTTACTTCCGCGTTGGCCTCATTGCCAGAGGACCAGAACTCCCCGCCTGATTTAAACATACAGCCAACATCCAGTGTTATCATCTTATTATTGATGTGCACATCAAACCTTTTTTTAGAAAGCAGTAGCTGACATAAAAAAGCTTTTAAGATTATATAATGAATAGAGTGATAATTATCAAAGTGTCCCCCTTAAAATGGAATTAAGACAAAAAAATCTTCTAATTAACCTTTGTGAAACCACTCCTGATGTCCCATGGGAGATAAGGTCTATTGAAGGGACATCAGCCTCGTTGCTGATAAAGTGCAGTTATCTGATTTGTTTAAAAAACCTTCCTCTCTCATCCTGCACTGCAGCAGTTTTTGCTTTTCTTCTCCTCTGTGCAAAGGAAAGGGCAATTGGTCCAACACAACTAGGATGTCCTTGAGTCAAGGAAGGAAGGGAGGAAGAAGGAAGAAGGAAGGAAAGGAGGGAGGAAGGAAGGAAGGGAGGAAGGAAGGGAGGGAAGAAGAAGGAAGGGAGGAAGGAAGGAAGAAGGAAGGAAAGGAGGGAGGAAAGAAGGAGGGAAGGAAGGAAGGAAGGACGGCAGGAAGGGAGGAAAGGAAAGAAGGAAGGACGGAGGAAAGAAGGAAGGAAGGAACGTAGGAGGGAGGGATGAAGGAAGGAAGAAGGCAGGAAGGAAGGAAAGAAGGACAGAGGAAAGAAGGAAGGGAGGAAGGTAGGGTGGAGGGAAGGACAGAAGGAGGGAGGGAGGGAGGAAGGACAGAAGGAAGGAAGAAAGGGGGATGGAAGAAGGAAGGGAGGAAAGAGAGAGGAAGGAAAGAAAGAGAGAAGGAGGGAGGGAGGAAGGACAGTTGGAAGGAAGGGAGGAAAGAAGGAACAGTCAAAACAGACGGGGTCAATTTGACCCGGGAGGACGACACGAAGGTTAAAAAACCTTCCTCTCTAATCCTGCACTGCAGCAGTTTTTGCTTTTCTTCTCCTCTGTGCAAAGGAAAGGGCAATTGGTCCAACACACCTAGGATGTCATCTTCAATCACTTCCCACTGAGCTGACGTGACATGACTGACAGTAGTTGACTGTGATCCCACGGAGCTGGAGGCAGGCTGGGATGGATATGATATAATTAAACTTGGGGAGAGAAAGAACCAGAACAGAGCTTATTGATCTGATCTGAACCATCTTCACTCTTTGTGCTGGCGAATAACTGCGGCAGCTCTGTAATGGGATTTCCTAAAAAGGTAGATTCTGGATGGTTGTCCTTTGCTGTATCTTTAAAAGTGTTAACTAACTACCCAGTAAAGTGCTGACCCTTCTTCTTGAGCACACTCTGGCCTTCAGGGATAACATGAGTTGGAAAAGATAAACCCTAAATCGGATTTTCTGTTTGCTGCCCACAATGAGACAGACTAGTATCACACAGTGTTGAAAAAATTCAATTTTCAGTATTACTGTAAATCAGCCTTTGGAGATAATGCGTCTTCGCCAACACTTAATGAGTTTCTCAGCAGAGACTAACAGCTTTTGATTAAGATATTTGTCTGATGAGTAAATTTGCAGTCAGAGCGGTAGTGAGCAAATCAACCAGACTTTGATTAATTATTTTTTTCTTTTTAAAGATATAATACAACTTTACTGTTAATTTACACAAAAATGTGCCTTTCATTTTACATGCTCCAACAATCCCCATATAGTATAAAGCATAAAGTATAATATATATGCACATCAAGGGGATCATGGTGAAAAATGATGCCTGTGTAACATGTACAGTCTGCTAGATTTTGACCACAGACTTGCCGTGTAGTAATTTGATTAAACACGGAGATAAACTGAGGAGCTGCTTCATTTTAAAGGAGTCAGTTGAGAAAGTGAGGTCTCTGTTAACATGCCTCCTGAACACTTTGGAGATCATAAAGAGATAATTTGTGTTAATTTAGGAATATTCAACATTAAAAGGACAGGTTTGCAATTTTTTTAAAAGGTCTATCTGCTGCCCAAATGTAGAATGAAATACTCTTTACTTGCCATAATCATTCCTCATGTTCATACTGACCATTAGAAGATCCCTTTAATGTATAATCTACAGTGTTTATTCTGTGTAAAAATATATGTAAAAGTTAATATGAAGCTTCAGCCGTCCAAATTAGTCAAATCAAGTAGATATGTTTCAATGTGACAGTCTTTTTAGTGCCAAAGTCCCTCTTTTTGTTTCCATACTTCCACCACAGACACTGTAGCAGCAGGCTGAGTGGTGTATATGGATTGGGTTCGATTATGATTTAGTGGGGGGTAAATGCATGTAAATGTCAACTACCGATTTTGCACAGACCCATGTGTTTTATCAAACTTGGCATCATTTATTTCGTCCCCCTGCTGGATAATAGCATCCTCAGGTGAACACAGAGCAGCAGTCAGCCCACCGCTTCCCCAAAAAAAAGACCGAACAATATATCAAAACATTGTTTGGAGATTTGAAACACAAACATCATTGTACGTTCAGGACAGATAGTTAAACCCGAGTTATTGATTGCGGCTCTTTTTCGCCTGATTGATAGTATCATTTAAAAAAAGGAGCGATTAATGTCGTCGGCGCACAACATCATTCAAGAGTCTGAAGAGGAAACCTGCAGCTGCAATATGGCCGAAGTCACTTTAATGGACTCAGTTAGGATTCGGTCTGTCACACTGGTAGTTTCTCTATTCACTCGATGATACCTGAATACAAATGAGAAGCCAGTTCAGCGTCTGAAGATGTGAGAAAACAAACAGTAACTTCTAGTAGGATTTGACTGTAAGTTAATATCACCTTGAGACAATCTTTTTCTTTGAGATATGTTAAATTTATGCAGAATTCAATTTTTAATTACTACACTTTTTATACATATTTAATTTTGTATTATTTTAGCTCCTGTTGGACTCATGTCTTCATCTGATTTAACATTTTAAAGTGACTCAAAGATATATGTGATTATTCCAGCTGATGCTAGAGATTATTTAAAATCACCTGCATCATGGGTAAATGATGTGATGCGACCCAGCGTCCAATTGGTGTAACCAGTATTTTTTCATAAAAATCTGATTATATACAAAGGAAAATAAATGTGGACTAAAATGTGGAATAAATGTAATCCACTTTTGCAATGCATCACTATGGTTGTGACAAATTTTACATAATTTGTCAAAATTCATTTAGAAAAAAATGCTGTTTTTAGGATATGGCAGTATTGACAAAATGCGTTAAAATTGTAGAATGTAGAAATATTCCCAAAAAATTATTTTCATTTGATGTTTTAAAATGAAGTAATTATTTTAATACAATGTAAGTGGATGCAATATTTAATATTTATCATTCTTTTTTTTTTAATCCCATTTCTTTATTGGTTACACCATTTGACATTTTTAGGAGCATTCAGTCTTACTTTTGCTTAGAAAAATGGTGCAAATGACATAAAACCAACTTAAATACAAAATGTACATATTAAAAACCCTGATGCTGCTTTTAAGATAGTTTTTTAATCTTATTTGTCACTGACCCTCACACAGAGACGCCTTCATCTGACCACTGAACAGCTGCTCAGTCCAGTGTTTATTGAAGGCTTCATATTACTACGCTAAAACTCTGCACCTCAAATACAGTTATATTAATAAAGATGTTTTTGCTGCCATGGACTATCTCCCTCTGTAAGGTGCGTTCAGTGCCTGGATGGAAAGAGGGATAAAGGAATTTTTGTACCGCTGTTTAAAAGCTATGGGAGTGCTAAAGCGCCTCCCGTATACTCTCCATGCAGGGGGGCGACTTTTGTCTTGATAAATGTTGATTGCTTTGTTTAACACCTGCTTGTTATAAAATGCTGCAAGACTGCTAAACTCCACTCCCACTATCTTGCTGGCCACCTTCACAATCTTTGACATTGACAGTGCATTCTTATCGCTAATGACTCTAATAACCCCCCGTGTGACTATACTGTGTCTTCCTGAGGTGCTGAAGTATATATATAAGTGATAACTGTTTTCCCGATTCTTTGAATGAAATGGAAACAGTCCTATAATTGCCTGAGATATGTAGTTTAGAGCATGTAAGGTCAGCCAGGTATCTGGACAAGGGATGAAGCCCCCCATTAGCCGCTGCCTGTCAAGCTGATGACCATTAGTCCAATGGTACTTGCAGGTTGTCACTTCCATTAGCGTAAAGGCCAGTCTGGGGGAGCCTCTGGCCCAAAAGGTCTGAAAGCAATATGGAGCTTTTTGATGGTGAATAACACCCTTGACACTCATAAATTATTCATAGCTGGAGCCATCGCAAGAACCTTCATGTGTGCATCCCTCAAAAAAAATAACAAATGAACTGCTGGTGGTCTCAGGATGCAAAACTCAGCACTTTCCACGTGTGTTTTGAATGTAGATGAATGCGTTTATAGATCCAATCTGTGAAGCATGTATGCACAACAAGGGAATTAGCATTATTATTGACTTTTTTTTCACTTATGAGACACTACGTTCTGCCTGTCTGCGTCCTGGATGAATTATTTGCACAATTATTGTTGTTTTCTGACAGCAGGTGATCTGCATGAATTCCCATCTGAATGGAGTCTCAAATTGATGTTTACAACTCAATATCTTTTAAAAATGTCCGCCACTCGCATTACGCATACAGCAACAACAGGTAGTTATTGAAGCGCTTCATCGATGCTCAATATCCAAACATAAATCAGACAACCATTATCACCTGAGTGTCTCTCTCTGCTTTTGTGTGTGAATCTTTTTTCCGTGCTTATTGAAATGAAAAAACAATTTACAACCAAAAAGCACAACTATTTGGGTTTCACAATAGTAGAACACTCAAAAATACCATCAATTGTCAGAAATTGCAGGAAGCCAGTGAAGAGAGGCCAGAACTGGTATAATGTGTTCATCTAGTCTCTTCCCAGTCAGGAGACGTGCTGCTGCGCTCTGAACCAGCTGCAGGTGACGAAGAGACTACGATAATCAGAACATGATCTCGATATATAACATCAAAAAATGGTGAGTGTGTTGAATCCGGTCATCTTTTTAGCAGCTGTCAGGCCAGCTTTAACCCTCCTGTTGTCCTTGAGTCAAGGAAGGAAGGGAGGAAGGAAGAAGGAAGGGAGGAAGAAGGAAGGAAAGGAGGAGGAAGGAAGGAAGGGAGGAAAAAGGAAGGAAAGGAGGAGGAAGGAAGGAACGGAGGTATAAGGAAGGAAAGGAGGAAGGAAGGAATGATGGAAGGGAGGAAGAAGCAAGGAAAGGAGGGAGGAAGGAAGGATGGAAGGGAGGAAGAAGGAAGGAAAGGAAAGGAAGCAAGGGAGGGAGGAAAGGAGGAAAGGAGGAAAGGAAAGAAGGAAGGGAGGAAGGAAAGGAGGGAGGAAGGAAGGTAGGAAAGGAAAGAAGGAAGGGAGAAAGGAAAGGAAAGGAAGGAAGGAAGGCAGACGAAAGAAGGAAGGAAGGTAGGAGGGAGGAAGGAAGGGAGGAAGAAAAGGAAAGAAGGAATGAAGGAAGGTAGGAGGGAGGAAAGAAAGAGAGAAGGAGGGAGGAAGGGAGGAAGGAAAGAAGAAAGGGAGGAAAGACAGAGGAAGGAAAGAAAGAGAGAGAGAGGGAAGAAGGACAGATGGAAGGAAGGAAGGGAGGTAGAAAGGAACAGTCAAAACAGATGGGGTCAATTTGACCCGGGAGGACGACACGAAGGTTAACATTTGGTGATTTTCAGCTCCGACAGATTATTTAACTATCAGAGAGTGTGCCGGCCACTTTGGACCAGAACCGTGACAATCTGGTGGACAGTCCCACAACATGTGAAGTATTGGAGCCTTAATAGTCCTTAAACTGCACGAGGGATCGCTTATCCTATTCTCATACAGTGGAGTTTACACAGGGCTAGATAAGGTCTGGGTACATAGTTAAAAATGAATCTGCTGGTAGTCAGAGTCAGGGTCAGACCCCCACAGTCTGCCTGGTGATAAAAAATAAACATAAAAATAGACCTCCTGTTCACTATAAAGTGCCACATTTTTGATGTATTGAGCTTTAAAATCCTTTCACATCCTATAAAAGAGAACTGAAAGAACATTAAGTTACTATTTTTATACATGTAAGCAGGATTTTTGCTTCTTTTTTTAAAACTGTGGAAGAAAAAAACACGAGATGACCCCGCCTCACTTTGCTCAAAAAGATGAGCAGCAGCAGCAGCAAATGTCAGGCAGTTTATAGTCTGTCTGAAGCATTTGATAATAGACTTGCCTCTCTAATCCAGTAGCAGTGATACTCGTCACTCTTCTAGTGTTGTGGTTTAGTTTTAGTTGTCAAAAAACATGCATGTTAGATTAATTCTCCTGCCAGTGCCCATGACGAAGGTACAATGGCTGCCATCTGCTCCTAGTACTTAGGATGGGTTAAATGTGCAATTGTATCATTGCAGTTTTGCATAACTTTGTGAATTATGTTATTGATTTTAATTTATTGTAAGTAAGTTTAATGATTTTTTGCACACTGTCGTTGTTTAGATAAAATAAAACAATTAAAAAAGCTGCTCAGGATCATCATCGACTTTTTTCAGGTCGTTGCCATGGCGTTGCTTGCATTGTATTTGGAGGTGTGCGAGCTCGGGCAGAGACCGATGTGACAGGGGAATTACAAAAGACACACGTCTTAAAGATGATGATGTATGTCTGATGGATGGTTTCATTTTGCATGGATGCTATCGGCTCATTGATCATTGAAACGATGTATCTTTACGGCTCTAATCACAGGAGGCCTCCAGAAATAACTGATAGTGTTGACACCATACAGTATAACATGTTTGGTCCTTGTGTTGCAAATCATTTATAAAAGTTGTTGAACACGATGCAACATATGCCCTGCAATCACCTTGTTCCCCTCACCTGAGCTTCCTCACCTTCCTCCACAGCCTCACGTTTTTGCCTTTCATCCACACAAAAAATCAGTTTTAGGCCACTGAAAACGTTTATTTCTGTAAACTCCGGGAAAAGTGGAGAGTTGGGACAATATCTTTATTGTGTACAGGGAGAAATGGAGTTTCAGGTTCCCGAACGTCAAATGCATCAACGTCAGGTGTGCGACTTTTGTTTAGGCTACTGTGAAGATTATCATGGATGCTGTTAAAGTAGTGTTCTTGTTCACGTTCGTGCAAACTTGTTTATCATTCGTTGTTTTTCAGGATTCTGATTAGCTAGCTTGGTTTTATGCTTCTTGTTACACTGCCGCCTTTCTGGTTTGGCATGGTCATGTTTGCGTCCATATTTCTGCACGTTTCCAGAAAGCTTACAGATACGGACCAAACGGAGCAATACCACCGGAAACCATGGGGGGCAGTGTTGCTGTCACTACCCGATACGTAGCTCTAGTGAGACATGAAGAAGAGATAACAATGGCGGAACTTTTTGAGGAAAGGTTGTGCGAGTTGGTTAGAAACTTTAAACATATGGTTTTTGTCTTTTATGCAAGAGGTATATTATCAATATCTCCTCCACAGTCGCCATGTTTGTTTTTGAGTTTGTTGTTGTCATAAACTTTTGACTCGGTGCTGCCGCCTGGTGGATGTATTTGTTAACATCCATGCCGACGTTAAGGAAGCATGGAAGTATGTGAGCAGTGACGTAACATCGTTTGAAAAGGACGTGTACGTTTTCCTTACATACGTTGAGCATAAATGGGCCTTTACTCAGCTATTCCCTGTCAGATGTTCAAGCCCTGGTCTCGTCCTTTCAGTTTAGTTAGCCTTTTAGTTTGAAGAATGTTTTGTGTTTTGTGAGTGAATAAATTCTGTTTTGGACATTTTAATTTTTGCATCTGAATTGCGTGAGTTTTAGGTCCAGCCCCTTCTGAGTCATTATAATAAGCCTGACCTGAGCTGTTAATAAAAAGAAAAACTAAGTGAAAGTGAAAGTACCTCTGCTATCTCCCTGATGAGACTTTTATGGACAGAATAAAAGAAAAAAAAGGATTATCTCACTTAATTTAGATTATCTAGTTTGTCATAATTATAAAGATAATGACTCAATTTGACAGATAAACTTCCTCCTGAAGTACTGAAGCTCACAACTTTTTAAAATAACTCCCAACCCAAGGTGAAGGATCTCTTTAAACTTTTAAAGCAACTTCCTTTCAACTTCACCAATAACTGAGAGAGAAGCCTCACTCTTTGAAAGACTGTTTACTTTGAGACTTGTTGCCCGTGATTAACAGGGATCGCCCCCGAGCTCGTTTCGGACGTTTTAAGGGAGACAGTTTTGTTATTGCCTGACGGATGAGTCGCGTGCTCCACTTTGACAGCCGTTATTAGTAAGAGTAATGCCTGCCTGTCTGGAGGCTACCTGTGGTGGCCTGTGACTGATTACGTGGGTTGGTGTGTGTGTGTGTGTGTGTGTGTGTGTGTGTGTGTATGTGTGGGATGTGATGTTTGGGTTCGCTCGTCATACTCACGACCGGAGGCGGGAGTGTCACGCCGGCTGCTGGACGTGTGAATATCTCAGAGGCAAAATGAGAGGGACATCTGTTGCTGCTTCATTCAGCTGAGATATTTCTGAAACCACTCGCAAAAATACTTACATTTTAATCCCAGAGATCTCAACAGAGTTTCAGTCTCCAGTTTATTTACACATTCAATGAAAACACTTCATTATTCTCTGTATTTTAATCTCAAAATCTCATCTCTTTTATATCCTTGGAAAGCAGTGATCAACACACGGTGAACATAAAACCTCACAAAATCATCACAGATTTTTTGAATCTGTGTCAGCCCATCTGTCCCACTCTCTCCGACCTCTCAATGGAAATCCCAGTGATTTACATTTGATTCCTCCCCGTTTGATGTCTGACTTCGTCCTCCTGTTCCAAACTGAAAGCGTTATGATTAAAATCAGGATGGAGCCAAAATGCTGTGACCTCGTCTTTGTAGGACGGGTTTCCAAATGAACACTGAAACATGTTTTTCTTGCTGTAATCAAAGTCCCCTTTTTTTGTTACTATACATCAGTGTATAGCAGTGATCTCCAACCCTGCTCCTGGAGAGCTACCACCCTGCATGTTTTAGGTATATCTTCACTCTAACACACCTGATTCTAATAATTAACTTGTTATTAAGCCCTTTGACAAGCTTCAGCTGCTTAATAATGAGTTAATACTTAGAATCAGGCTGAAAAAGGCTGTAAATGTGGCAAATATGCACTTTATATTGACCTCATATAAGCTTCAGGTAAACTTTAAATACCTGTTTGCACAAAATGACTGTGTGCATCACTTAACCCTTACATACTGTTCATATTCTGACCCTTCACTGTATGGAGCAAGTCAGTTTTATTTCCTTTTTATAAGTAGTCTTTATGCCAAATTTCTAACAAATGTATTTTCCATCCGTAGATATCTTACCAGCCGTTCATTCACAATCACACTTCATTGTGATCTCATGTTGAAAGCCATCATTATTTCTATTATTAACCCTCACATCCTGCTCATTTTCTGACTCATAATAAGTCTCTACACCAAAAATGTGTATCAGCTGCACAAAAATGAAGAAAAAAAAGATACTGTGGGCAGTGTTACAGTACTTGGATTACTTTTTTGATGTAGCGAGTAATGTAACGTGTTAGGTCTGCAATTTAAGTACTCAGTTATTTAGTTACATTTTCAATTATCGAACTACTCCTGTAACTTTTGCCACAAGAAAAGAAAATCTTCCACAAATTTGCACCGTTACTACTTTTTTTTGGCAGGCAGGCAGCTTGCTATGTGCTGCAGTTATATCACTTCGTGGAAATATGCACATTATTTTGAATTCATGGGATGAAATAAGGGCAAGAACATTACAGTAATAAGAGCCTGTTTCCCTGTTGCAGTAGTGTAGGGATGTGTTTGAAAAGCCTGTATGTAGTTTATAACGTGCATATGTTTGAGAAGGAACTTTAGTCCAATAAAGAGCTGTAAAAGGGACATTGTGTCTGTCATTCCTGCTGTAAGTGTAAAGATTTACAGATTATTGGTCAGACATGGCTGTGTGATGATGGTACAGTCATTATATTTAAAGGAAGTCTCGACTATAACAACATGAGGTATCACAAAGTAACACGAAAGTACTCTAACCAGTTACTTTTCTCAGAAGGTAATAATGTAATGTGATTAGTTACTTTTAAAAGTAATGTTCCCCAACACTGACATTAGGAAAAGTCTGGCTAAAAAGAAATGTTTTATGGTGTTTTTACAGCTCTCAAATGTAAAACAAATGGGCCAAATCTGACCCTGAACAGTATGTAAAGGGTTAATTAATTAATTGAGAGTGAAGGGTGCAACCAATCAGCAATCAAGACTGATCCAGCTGCACAAAAATTCATAATTTTGACATTTTTCCATTTTTGTACATTCTGGGTCACTTTAGGAAAAGTTATAAACTTTAATTCTTAAAGAAAAAGTAATCTAGGGTGTGTTCATTGTTTTTGTCAAATTTCAGTCTTAAATGGGCACGACTGATGTTTTTAGGACAGACTTGGATAAAAGGAGAACCTATCCTTTAAGCTAAATGTACACTGATTCAGTCACTTTACAAGAAAGCTTTTAAAATGTCACAAAGATGAAGTGAGTAAATACACCAAACAGGAACATTGTAATATAAATGGCAACGTGACCACGGTTGGCTTTTGAGTGAGGTCATAGTCACAAGGTGAAAAAGGTATTTACAGAAATGACTCCAACAGTTATTTTGAGCTTTGTGTGCCACATAGAATTCATCAGGTCGGTGCTGTCGGAGCCATGAAGTCATAATTCATTTGACAAATGTGTTTCCGTCAGAGTTAAATGACCAGAATTTCATATCATGTAATATCCTCATGATTCAGATTAGCACCTGCAGCTTCATTAACAAAAACAAACAACTCAAATCTGCTCCGTCGGTGCAACAGTAACAGTCCACTGTGTCGCTACACTTCCAGGTTTTTAGGTTTTTAGGTGTGTGATGATGTTTTTCTGCCATCAGCGGACACACAAAAAGCTTAATTGGTGGCAGATGCATCTCGTTATTTATCCACATGAGCTACACCTGATTCTCTTCTCAGTCTTCAACACTGCTCAACATATATTCTGAATTAAAGTATCAAACAACGTGTCTACAATGAAATCTATCAAGTTTTTACAGTATTAATAACTCACTTCATGGTTGACATTGTTCTAATTAGTGTAGAAACATTATATCTTCATTTATCATTGAAAGGAGACTTATAATTACATTTTTTATTTTTTTTCATCCAACTTAATCTTATTCTTCTTAGCCTTTTTATCTTTAAAAGAAACAACTTTAATATATTATTGTTGTGTGCATCTTTTTGTCATGTGTTACTGTTGTGTGTAAGGAGGGCAGCAAAGTAAGAATTTCATTGCATTGTCTGAACCTCCATGTTTTTACTATGAATACGACAATAAACTTCTTGAATCTTGAATACTAGTGGCATTACAATAGACAATATGATATTTAATTTAACAGTATAACTCTGTCTGATGGAGTAGAGTTCACATGGAAGTGAAGTAATATTATAAAATGTGATTAAATCTCAGGGGATACTTTTCAACAAGATTAAAATTATTATAATGCACAACAACTGCATTTGGCTTCTAATTCTGCGAGACTGCATGAACCTTTGACCCTCTTCTTCTTCGACTTCCCTTTCTAAGCCACCACAGTTAACACATTGCTGAAGGAGCAGCATGATCCACATCTCTCTAACCCTCCTTCATTTGGCAACAGTCAGGTATCACTAGTGTTTTCCCTCATTTTAATTTCGGCATTACATAAATTAATTATAGTTACTTATGAAAATGTTGATGATTACAAAAGGAGGTTACATCTGAAGTCAGACCTTTAAGATTTTGCTCAGGAGGGTTTTTTCCTCATTTTTTAATATTTAACATGTTATTGAATACATATATTGCTGTTTTGAATTCTTTGAAATCAATATTTTTTTATATATTCAGTAAATAAATCATGACGTGGGCTTATTTGGAGCACACATGGGCTTAAATGGAGTCACAGTACCAATTAAACCCACTTTATTCATCAAATATCTTTATTTTATATTCCAAAATCTACATGGACTAATGAATACATTTTCAACTCATTTCAAGTCATCAAATATAATATGTAAGTTTGATGAAGTAATTGAAATAGTAACATTACTTATTACATTTTAAACAGAGTAACTAGTCATCACCAGTGTGTGTGGATGAGTTTTAGATCAGATCAGTGTGTGAATGTTGACATGCAGCGTGAAGCTCTTTGAGTGATCGGAAGACTAGAAAGGCTGCTATAAAAAGGACGTCCATTTATCATTTCCTTTCTCCTCTCTCCTCTCCTTTCTTCTCCTTTCTTCTCCTCCTGTGTCAGCAGTTCTTTTGTTCTGGGCTTTTTTTGGGAGAGACAAGCTTTAAGTTGTCACCGGAACAATTAGCTGCAGGCTCTGAGCACTTAAATCACACTCTGCCAGCCTTCTTTAAGGGTGGTACGACTCACTTCTCCTCTTCCTCCTCTTCCTCCTCTTCACATCCGTCTCCGCCTGCAGTTTCCTCTTTAGTCAGACTGAAGCAGGACAATGAGAACGATAATTGTGAGTTTTATTTTGAGAAGTTTCCGCTCCTTTGAACAGGACTCAAAAGGTCAACCTGGTGGACTTTTACTTCTGCGTGATTTGTTCTGACGAGATTCAGTTTGATTCAAAATGTGTGAGTTCATACTGCAGCTCCATCATCACCAGTGTTGGGAAGGTTACTATGGAGATGTAATAGGTTACAGATTACTAGTTACTCTATTTAAAATGTAATAAGTAATGTAACTATTTCAATGACTTCATCAAAGTAATGTAACTTATTACATTTGATGACTTTTCTAATTCTCTAACCAATGTTTTCAGCTGTTAGGGTAAATGTTCCCTCCATCTGTCCTTCCTTCCTTCCTCCCTTCCTTCCTGTCTTCTTTTCTTTTCTTCCTTCCCTCCTTGCTTCCTTCCTTCCTGTCATCTGTCCTTCTTTTCTTTTCTTCCTTCCGTCCTTCCTCCCTCCCTTCTTCCATCCCTTCCTTCCTTCCTTCCTTCCTTCCTTCCATCTTTCCTACCTTCGTTCTTACCTTCCTTCTTTCCTTCGTTCCTTCGTTCCTTCTGTCCTTCCTTCTTTCCTTCCTCCCTTCCTTCCTTCCTTTCTTCCTTTTTTCCTTCCTTCCTAAGATCAATGTTTTCAGCTGTTAGGGTAAGTGTTCCTTCCTTCCTTCCGTCCTTCCTTCCTTCCTTCCTTCCTTCCGTCCTTCCTTCCTCCTGTCGTTCCTTCTTTCCTTCCTCCCTTCCTTCCTTCCTTCCTTCCTCCATTCCTTCCTTCCTTCCTTGTTTATTCTGACTGTAAAGCTCTTTGTGTAACATTGCGATGTATGTAAAGTACTATACAAATGAAGTCTGATGAAGATTAAAGATTGATTGATAGAGCTCTTGGTTGATTTGTATTATAAAGTGTTGGTTTCAGCTAAAGAACAAAGCGTTGCCCCTTTTAAAACGCTTCACTCAGGCCACTTTTTCAAATCTGCCAAGACTAAATGAACAGCGTATCCATCATGGTGGAATCAAGGTTTTGAGAGATTAATCTAGAGCTGTGTGTTGCATGAATCAACGGACTGTCACATTCATCAGATTCAGATTAGTCAGATTAGTTTTTTGCTTGCTATGTCTTCCTTTTGTTGTCTCCAAATCGTGTTGCTTCAGACCACAGAGAACAACCTTTTTTAAATGTTTTATTAACCCTCCTGTTGTCCTCGAGTCAAGGAAGGAAGGGAGGAAGAAGGAAGGAAAGAAGGAAAGAAGAAGGAAGGAAAGGAGGGAGGAAAGAAGGAGGAAAGAAGGAGGGAAGGAAGGAAGGGAGGAAAGGAGGGAGGAAAAAAGGGAGGAAGGAAGAAGGAAGGGAGGAAAGGATGAAGGAAGGAAAGGAGGGAGGAAGGAAGGAGGGAAGGAAGGAGGGAAGGAAGGAAGGATGGAAAGGAGGGAGGAAGGAAGGGAGGAAAGGAAAGAAGGAAGAGAGGAAGGAAAGAAGGAGGGAAGGAAGGAAAGAAGGATGGAAAGGAGGGAGGAAGGGAGGAAAGGAAAGAAGGAAGGGAGGAAGGAAAGAAGCATGGAGGAAAGAAGGAAGGAGGTAGGGAGAAGGGAAAAGAGGAAGGGAGGAAAGAGGGAAAGGGGGAGGTAGGGGGGAGGAAAGAAAGAGAGAAGGAGGGAGGGAGGAAAGGAAGGAAGAAAGGAAGGAAGGAAGGAGGGAAGGAAGGAGGGAACAGTTAAAACAGACGGGGTCAATTTGACCCGGGAAGACAACACGAAGGTTAAAGACTAAACCACAAACTAGAAGCTGCTCTCCTGTATTTGTGGAGGAGTTGCTTTTATTTTTTCCACAGCGTTGAGGAAAGTAATTTAGCTCTCATCTTCCTCCAGTGTTTGATTGGCCTGATATCAGACAGCGTTATCGACTTGGTGAGGAGTGGGCAGATTCAAAAGTCTGGATGCAGGCGAGTCTTTGATTAAACAGCCTCTCTCTCTTTACAGACACTAAACCTGGAGAGTCACAGAGGAATCAAGAAGGAGGAGGACAAAGAGCCAGGATGAAGAGTTATGTGGTGAAAAAGGGGATTTGGATGGACAGAGAGTGACCATGAATAAAAGTAATAAAAATGAGTCACTTGCTGTTGCTGGTCAGTTTAAAGTGAATTGTACTGACAATAAAAGGCTCAATTTATTTGTTATTACCAGTAGCGTGCGGTGGTGTTTCAGTCAGGGCCAGAACCAAAATCCAACCCCCCCCCCCCCCCCCAAAAGAAAGAAAGTTTTGTATGCCTATACAGCCAACAGAGCAGCCGCACACATATAGGCCTATGTCCTACAATACATAAACATTGCTAATCCAATGTAAGGCCACTATTATGCAACAGTACTTAATCAACACCAACATGACAGCTGATCAACATCCGCAACGCATCAAGACACCAATGTGCAGCATCACCATCAGATCATCTTCCCTTAGGTCACTGCCCACTTTACCATGCACATGTCACGTGACACAACATCAAAAACAGCACATACTGCCCGACTGCTCTTAGAGGAAACTTCTAAATCACTTCAAAAATAAAACAAATTTCTATAACAGACACAAACATACTCCAAAAACGCTTCTGAATTTACTTCACAAAGAGAGAGAGAGAGAGAGAGAGAGAGAGAGAGAGAGAGAGAGAGAGAGAGAGAGAGAGAGAGAGAGAGAGAGAGAGAGATATTAGCCCAACAGCAGCGCCAATCTGGTCCAGAGAAAGTTAAAAAAGAAAACTAGCACTCACCAATGACTTGTAGATGAAATCCATCCTGCGATCCTTCATGATGAAAAAGGCATCCGAAGCAGGTCCGCAATCTTATCTTTATCTACCGATCTTGCCGTTAAATCAACCGCCATCACCTTTCCAGAATAACAGACAGTGTGTCATCACGCACCTGCCCATGGGCCAATCAGCAGAGCTCATTTGAATGACGACGCCCAGACCAGCAGTAACTCTGTTTGCCTTAGGGCGTTCTGTCAATGACACATCAACATTTGATTGGCTGATGATACGGTCACTCAACGTTACGCATCCAATAGCAGCGTCCAGCTCGATCAGAGGCTAGCAATGCAAATTAAAGGAGCTGTGATGCGTTTATAGGACATAGGAGATTTGAGCTCCACAAAATATAACTATTCGTTTTATGGATAAAGTTGCATACTGAACAAGTCATTGACTCCAGATACATTTCAGAATGACCTTTTAATTATGGAAAAAACTGAAAAAATACATTTTTGACAGGGCTAGCAGTGTTAGCCTTGCTGCCCCTGACTGCACACCACTGGTTATTACTATATGATGTTACGTGTGGCATGTTAAGTGTTACTGTAATTTTCCCCAGCAGTAAAAGCTCCAGATTACATATACAGGCCACAAAAAACAGAAAAATAGAGTGAAGATGAGAAAAAAAAGGTTTAGATTCCTCATGTTGGAAGGTAACAGGTAGAAATGTTGTAATGCTTTTATTTTATAACATTCAAGCTAATTATATTGCACATATAACATTTAAACTTTTCATTTCAGGCTTTTTGAGGGGCTTTCTTCATGTTTGGATATTTAGTTCTTCAGTCCTCTCTACTAAACCTCTGTGGACAAGTGGTGTGCTGCTGTCCAGGCTGAATGCCAGCGGACTCGATAGTGATCAACCCATTTTAAAAAATCAGCTGCTGGCTTTGACTTCCTGCTCAGAATCTATTTTTTTCGTTCGATGTGAAGCTCGATAATACTCTCCAATGTATTTAATCCATACCAAAAAAAACAACCAAAAAGTAACAAAAAATTACACGTGGTGGATTTTATGGGAGATTATGTGCTGGATTATTTCTTGGCCAGGCTCCTGGAGGCATGTCATGACTGAGCGGTTGCCAGGCAACCAGTGGAGACAAATTTTCCACTTTGGCTTTTGAATCAATACAAAAGGATGGGTTCGGGTTTTATTCAAATCTGTCTTAATACCACACTGGGTAACAGTTTATAATAATGATCATTAATAAATTAATGATAAACTAATCATGAACAAAAACATGGAAATACCTTTGTAAACAATTAATGAAGCTATGTTAACATATCATAAACATGTTGCAAGTTAAATGATAAGTTAATTATGAAATATTAATGCACAAATCATGAGTAGAGTGTTTAATGAATGATTTTAATCACTTGTGAGCCATTAAAAGTGATTATATTTATGATGTTATTAGCATTGCCAAATAATTCATGAATAATTGGCTTTTTATGTGGATTACAATAAAATGCACAGACCTACCAGCACAGAGATGTTCAGTCCTCAGGTTTCCAGTGTTTCCAGTATTGGCCTGGTGCTTCATGAACCTGTCCATGTTGTTAGATGCCAGTATATAGACTCCACATAAGGCATCTCTATACTGTACTATTGCCAGCTACTTGCATCAGTTCATCATCCATTATAAATGATATGTAAATGTATGACTAAATAATTTACACCTGCTTTTGCATCCGCCTAAACTAAACAATTATTACTAATTACTAAACATCATACACACATGTTTAACGTATCACTGTCAGATACCAGTAACAAAAAAAAAAGGCTAATGCATGTACATTTTTCTTAGTTTAGTAAACATTTTTGGTATTTTGAGTCTGAAAAATTCAATAATCAACAGTAACTTTGAAATTGGAAACTGAAAATGAGAAGGAGAAATAAGGTTACCAACTTTATTAAAGTCGATATATGAAAGACTTCAGACTTCATTAAACTGAGTGAAACTTTAGAGAGTTTTGATATAATTGAGTTGCATCAGTGGTTTAACTTTTTCTACCAACTCTCTTTTTATATGCTGTCAAATCTACTTTGAATAATTAGTTAGTATAAACACAATTCAGATTATCTTAGATCCTAATTTTTTATTTTGTTTATTTATTTTTTTGTATGACTTTTCTCTTGTTTTTTTTAACAGTTTAAACTTTAACATGGAAACCAACAGACAATATTAATCAAATCAGAGATCAACAATTTCTGACACAGAAAATAATCTTCCCTTAAAAAATTACTTTCCTTGGGCAATCACCGCTTGATTATACACACATATATTAACATTTGGTGTTTAAGCTTCCTGTTGTCCTCGAGTCAATGAAGGGAGAAAGAAGGAAAGGAGGAAGAAGGAAGGAAAGGAGGAAGAAGGAAGGAAAGGAGGGAGGGAGGAAGGAAGGAAAGAAGGACAGAGGAAAGAAGGACAGACGACAGAATGAAGGGAGGAAGGTAGGGGGAGGAAAGAAAGAGAGAAGGAGGGAGGGAGGAAAGAAGGAAGGTAGGAAGGAAAGGAAGGAAGAAAGGAAAGAAGGAGGGAAGGAAAGAAGGAAGGAGGGAGGAAGGAAGGACAGAAGGAAGGAAGAAAGAGGGATGGAGGAAGAAAAGAAGTAAGGGAGGAAAGAGAGAGGAAGGAAAGAAAGAGAGAAGGCAGGAGGGAGGAAGGACAGACGGAAGGAAGGAAGGGAGGAAAGAAGGAACAGTCAAAACAGACGGGTTAAGGTCAGCTACAAATGTAATGTAAGCATGGCAAAACATCTCAAATTTGCACTTTGTCTGCTGTTGTGCAGTCGTGTTTTAATTCAAAACAATAATCAAAAATACACATCAACACAATCAAATCTATTTCTCAGTACTGTTAAAATATAGTCAGAAAATACAAAGAAAATAACCAATTTGATTACTAAGCATGCAGAATGACACACACACACACACACACACACACACACAGATGCATTTGTTCATTTTACATACAGATTGGTTACCAGGATGACATCAGTTGTGTTTACATGAATAAGTTGCCATGTGCTTCATTAATTAATTCACTGGACTCTATAATTTGAAGACTGTGGCGTTTGTTAATCATCACAATCGAGCTGCTTGAGTCATGCTTTTGACTCTAATGAAAGGAGGCCTGCAGAAGAAGAAGAAGAAGAAGAAGAGGAGGAGCTGCTGGGGTAAAAAAAAACAAACAAACAGAGATCGTGTCCTGCTCTGAACCAGGCACGTGATGAACAAAGACCATCTGGTAAACACCAGGCGGATCCCTGATTATTTCCCGCTTCTCATTATCCAAAATGACTTGTCGATTCTGTTCAGTGGCTGTGTTGTGCTTCCCTGCATTCAGTGGGCAGGCTTTCTGTATAAAAAGGTAATCAGTCAAGATTCCAGACTCACGAATTACCATCATTGTTATCTTGTTGCAACCTTTTGTCGGCATACATCGCAACAGATTGCCTTAATGCTTTGTTTCACACATGCACTTAGCTTGTTTCACCTATGAGTGCACATGCAGATACACAAGTAAACAGACAACAAGCTGTTACCGCTCAGCACTTATTGATTCAGTCTACTCATTGTGAAATATTTCAATCCATGACTACTCAGCCCGTCCTCGCAAGAAAAACAACAGCGAAGGTCGAAAATTCAGCTTGCAAAAAACAATCTATGAGTATTTAAACTATAGATATTTTTGACTGTTCCTTCTTTCCTCCCTTCCTTCCTTCCGTCTGTCCTTCCTCCCTCCCTCCTTCTCTCATTCTTTCCCTCCTCCATCCTCCTTTCTTCCTCCCTCCCTGCCTCCCTCCTTCTTTACGTCCCTCCTTCCTTCCTTCCTTCGTTCCTTCCTTCCTCCCTTCCTTCTTTCCTCCCTCCCTCCTTCTGTCTTTCTTTCCTCGGCATTACCTTTCTTCTTTCCTCTTTTCCTTTCTCCCTCCCTCTCCTTCCTTCTTTCCTCCCTTCCTTCCTCCCTCCTTTTCTTCCTTTCCTTCCTTCTTCCTGCCTTCCTTCCTCCCTCCTTTCCTTCCTTCTTCCTCCCTTCCATCCTTCCTTCCTCCCTCCCTTCCTTCCTTCTTTCTTTCCTTCCTTCCTTCCTTGACTCAAGGACAACAGGAGGGTTAGAAGTCCTGAGCAGCAGCAGCAGCAAGATAGATCCCACTGATTGAGTCCAGACACTGGTGGTGGTGCTGATGACTGGGACTGATCAGACTGATGAAGGTTGATGAAGTGATGCACCACTGATGAATCTGTGAAGACTGAGATGTGATGGGGAGGTGGAGGGTTGTGCAAAACATCATCAAGAAAGCACTAAAGCAGAGAGAGAGGAAGCCTGTTTAAAGCTGCAATGTGATGACAATGAAGGTGTGTTACAGTGCTACTGGTTAGATGTGACCAGGGGACATCTTAATTGATGCCCCAGAAATGACAGCAAGGAAATTACGATTGAGCTGTGAGAGGGATCAGAATACCCTCTGTTATTCTGAGACATGAGCATGCAAAAAGATGAAGTCTTGCTGATTTAACTTTGATTAAACTTCATCAAGCAGCTGTAATAATTATGACCGAAGGAAGTGACGAAGTTCAGACGATGTCAATATAACAGCATAACCACCTTTCTAGATAGATAGATAGATAGATAGATAGATAGATAGATAGATAGATAGATAGATAGATAGATAGATAGATAGATAGATAGATAGATAGATAGATAGATAGATAGATAGATAGATAGATAGATAGATAGATAGATAGATAGATAGATAGATAGATAGATAGATGGATGGATGGATGGATGGATGGATAGATAGATAGATAGATAGATAGATAGATAGATAGATAGATAGATAGATAGATAGATAGATAGATAGATAGATAGATAGATAGATAGATAGATAGATAGATAGATAGATAGATAGATAGATAGATAGATAGATAGATAGATAGATAGATAGATAGATAGATAGATAGATAGATAGATAGATAGATAGATAGATAGATAGATAGAAGTATAGTGCAGATCACCCAAACCATGATCTTTCCTTAACCCTAATCAGACCTTACCTACAGCATTGTCCCACCATAAAACATCATTACTATTTAAAGCTTGCTGCTAATGGAGGCGTTATATTAGAAAACGCTCCTATTGCTCATGTTAGAAAATGCTCCTATGCGTCTTAAAGTGCCAGTATAATCGGCCTATGTGGTTTATTTCAGTATGAAGATGTGTTAGACCAGCGTGCAGTTTGCAGAATAAAATGCACCCGACTATTTTGAATAGTGAACAAGACATGAAATGGATTCGAGTGTGAATGCCACCTCACCGGGTTTACTCAAATAATCTTCAAATTGTAGTCTTTAAACATCATTTTCTTCTGACATCTGCTTTGAATGTCACCTTTTCAAATCTTTGAATCCTTCTCTGCTTTATTCAGATCTCTCAGATGCTGGCAGCCCTTCTCTTCACCGTGGCACACTATCCTATCATTACTTGCTCCAGAAGCACTCTCCGGTCCCAGTACCATTTGCAGATGAGAGCCAGGACTATTGGAGCCAAACTGCTCATTGCTGAGCAGCAGATGCAGCTGATGTGTCGAGTCCATGTTTAGATATAATTATTGGAGCAGCTGTGCTTTTAAAAAGGAACATTGAGCATAAAATTACGCCAAATATTACTAGACTAGATTGGAATAAACGTTCTGCAGGCTACAAAAAGCTGGCATGCCTTTGATATTAGGAAGTTTTATGTGGCATAGAGAAAGATTTCCTTCAAAATACTCTGATTACTGTGACTACTGGGACTGATTTAGGGTTCCCTTATCATTCGGTGGAGGAAATAAAGCCAATGTTTAACACTCACCTTCTCTATATTGTGAGATGAAAAGTGAATTTAATGAATGTGTAGGACACTGCAGTGAGGGGATTCCCAGGAGGCCTCGACTGTATCCTTTTGTTGTAACTTCAAAGAATATTTCACAGGGGAATGATCTTTTCTTTCTCCTCCCCCCCTCCTGAGATCAGTCGATGGTGACGCTGCCGTGTGTTACTTTTATGCTCTCGTGCGTCACATTGTCCTGATGATGCTTTTCCTATTCGACCCGTTAAACAGGTGGACTACAGGTGGAAAACAGATTGTAGACGATGAGATGGCGTCATCAGATATTAGACGATGGTTAGAAACCCCCTTTTATTACTTAGAAACTCATTTGATGGATAAAAAAAGAAGCTTTTTTATTATTTTACACCTTACTGAGCCTAAAAAATCTAGTGAATTGCTGTCACTTAAAGGGGATTTAACATGATTTTTGTGATTATCTATTATTTTTATAGTCATAATGTCAGATGCAAGCAGATAGCACAGCATCAAAAGTGAAGCCAAAGCGGAAATGACTTAAACCTGCATTCTCTCTAATGGCCAGCAGGGGGCGACTCCAATGGCTGCAGTTGTATAGAAAAATGACCCTACTTCTCACCTGATTTACTACCTAAATAAACACTTTCCTTATGAGTTTATCGACTCAATTGGTAGTGTCAAGTCTTATTCAATGCAGCATGAAGTTTATTTTGTAAATTATGGTCCCATTTAATATAAAACAGCTGATAAAGTAGGGTATGCTTTAGGATGTGGTTACCTTGTGAGTGAAGTTGCTGCCATACTGACAACGTTGATTAGGTGACGTTAACATGGTGTAACCCCAGATTCAGTATCGGCAGAGCTGCAGCTATTGTACAATGAGGTTTCAGTTCATGAAAGCTAATTTTAACAGTTTGGTTGCCTAAAAATGTCTTGTTCAGTATTCATTGTACTAAAAAACCCTCTAAGGATTTGACTGTTCTGTTTTTTCCAGTAAGTACAATTTGATTTAATGGTTTTAAACTTGTTTTTTTAACCAGCAAAAACAGGTATTAGCATTATCACAGTTAATCATAGAGTATAAATATACCATGCTAGTGTCAGCTCCACCCTCACGTTCAAATATGGTCACTTCTGGGTCCAAAAATCAAAGATGGTAATGGTCAAATCCATGATGGTGAAAAAAACTCCTTTGATAAGGCAGGCCACAAAACAATGGGTGACATCACAGTTTTCCGGTCTATGGTTGGATGTCTACGTTAAAGGTCCAAAACTTGAAGTGAATTTATGTAAAACGCTCCCTGAACAGATTATTTGCACCTGCCCACAAACAGCGGCCCGCTCTGTTGCCTTTATTGCCACGGTTGCTCATATTGTTCCTTTGCATATTTCCAATCGGATTCAGGCTTGAATTTGTGCAGATGCAGTTGAGACGTTTTCTATTTTGAATAAAAGAATGAGTGAAGTCCTACAGGAGGCAGGCCTTAAAGAGACGGGAGCTAAAAACGGCCTGTTTCAGACAATGGCTAAACTCAGGTCCTGCACGAGGGGCCAGTACTAACTACATAAGGAGGTTTTTGAATTGCAAAATCATGCAAAGATATTCCAGAAGAGCCCCAGAATATATTTACTGAAAATCAAATCAGTTACTGTTGATGGACAGCTGACATTGTTGAGCCTCTCCAGCATAGTCTTCAGCATACAGAGTGACTTTAACACAAGAGACCAAAATCTTTCTCTAACCATAACCAAGTTTGTTTCATCATTCTGAAACTTAATTAATGACCGTAACTTTTCTCATTAATCTTTTCTTGTCTTTCTCAGTGACTTTAGATTGCAGTAACTAACAATGTCAACCTACAGATGCGGCGTTAAATCAGAAAACACGCTTCAGAGGGCAATGACAGCAAAGAGAGAGCAGTGGTTTGAATATGATTTTTATCACTTAATAAGTAAAAATACGACAACAACCCCATGTTTGAGCAGAGAGCCGCCAAAGTCCTGTCTCCTTTAAAGTTGATAAATACTTTTAAAAAGAAGATGAAAAGTGATTCTGGGATTTTTGTCTGTAAGTTAAAATTGTGTCTTTATCACATTTAGATTTTTTTGTGAAGATAACACAATTCTTTTGCTACTATAAAACAAATAAAACTAAGGTCAGGTCAAGTCAGGTTTTAATAGAGTGCCTTTAGCCTTGAGGTGCTCTTCAAGGACAGAAGCACATTTAACCCTCCTTTTGTCCTCGAGTCAAGGAAGGAAAGGAGGAAGGGAGGGAGGAAGGAAGGATGGAAGGGAGGAAGAAGGAAGGAAAGGAGGGAGGAAGGAAGGAAGGAAGGAAAGATGGAAGGGAGGAAGAAGGAAGGAAAGGAGGGAGGAAGGAAGGAAGGAAGGAAAGATGGAAGGGAGGAAGAAGGAAGGAAAGGAGGAAGGAAGGGAGGGAGGAAGGAAGGATGGAAGGGAGGAAGGAAAGGAGGAAGGGAGGGAGGAAGGAAGGATGAAAGGGAGGAAGAAGGAATGAAAGGAGGAAGGAAGGGAGGAAGGAAGGAAGGAAGGAAGGAAGGGAGGAAGGAAGGGAAGAAAAAGAAAGGAAAGGAGGGAGGAAGAAGGGAGGAAGGAAGAAGGAAGGAAAGGAGGGAGGAGGGAAGGATGGAGGGAAGGAAGGAAGGAAGGAAGGAAAGGAGGGAGGAAGGAAGGAAGGGAGGGAGGGAGAAGGAAAAGAGGAAGGGAAGAAGGAAGGAAAGAAGGACAGAGGAAGGGAGGAAGGTAGGGGGAGGAAAGAAAGAGAGAAGGAGGGAGGGAGGAAAGAAGGAAGGAAAGGAAGGAAGGACAGAGGGAAGGAAGAAAGGGGGATGGAGGAAGGAAAGAAGGAAGGGAGGAAAAAGAGAGGAAGGAAAGAAAGAGAGAAGGAGGGTGGAAGGAAGGAACTACAGATGGGGTCAATTTGAAAAATCTGAAAACGTACCTGTATTCTCCACCGTGCACCAATTGAATATTCATTACAGGTAAATATTAGCTCTCTCCAGTCTGTCATTGCCATCCTTCTGTTCCCGATGCATGCCTTGTCACATATGCACGATATACGGTGTCGGATTTGATGAATAATTCAACAGCAAATATACTCTGCTGGTAACGATTACCTCAAATCCATCACTTCATTTCACCCGCAGTGTTTCTATTCTGCGTCAAAGACATTTCCTGTGAATTTAAATTCATCGCTATTTACCTGCGGTCAATGGAAATAGACATTAACCTTTGTGTCGTCCTCCCGGGTCAAACTGACCCAGTCTGTTTTGATTGTTCCTTCTTTCCTCCCTTCCTCCTTCTCTCTTCCTTCCTTCATCCTTTCCTTCCTCTCTCTTTCCTCCCTTCTTTCCCACTTTCTTCCTTCCTTCTGTCCTTCCTTCCTCCCTCCCTCCTTATTTCCTTCCCTCCTTCCTTCCTTTCCTCCCTTCCTCCCTCCCTCCTTCTCTCTTTCTTTCCTCCCCACTACCTTCCTCCTTCCTTCTTTCATTCATACTTCCTTCCTTTCCTTCCTCTCTTCCTTATTTCCTTTGCTCCCTTCTTTCCTCCCTCCTTTCCTTTCTTCCTTCCTTCCTTCCTTCCCACCGTCCTTCCACTCTTCCTTCCTCCCTCCTTTCCTCCTTCCTTCATTTCTTCTCCCTCCTTTCCTTCCTCTCTCCTTATTTCCCTTTCTCCCTTCCTTCCTCCCTCCTTTCTTCCTTACTTCCTTCCCTCCTCCCTTCCTCCTTTACTTCCTTCTTCCTCCCTCCTTTCCTTCCTTCTTCCTCCCTTCCTTCCTCCTTTCCTTCCTCCTTCCTCCCTTCCTACTTTCCTTCCTTCTTCCTCCCTTCCATCCTTCTTCCTCCCTTCCATCCTTCCTTTTTCCTTCCTTGACTTGAGGACAACAGGAGGGTTAAAAATCCTCAATTCTACTTCAGATAGTCTGTTAATTACAATTCTGCTTAAACACAGCATATGTGACCCTTTAAGGTGACGTGCTCTTATATTCCTCAGTCCTTGCCTGACTCGGGTTAAGTGGCTCCATCTGGACATACGACCGTGTGGAGAAAGTCATCTTGACGCTGTACCTTTTATATACTTTTGCCTTAATTTGTCTCACTGTGGCTTCGTCTGTCCTGGGTGATTTATCAGTTTCATATACAGAGCTTAGATGGAGGATTATGAGGATGTAGGAGGGTTACAAATGACAGAAATGAGTCTCCCGATGGG
>NC_084989.1:21879096-21901596 GCF_963691925.1 Scomber scombrus
GAGAAACCTTTCAGATTAAGAGTGAAGTGGTGATTTTGGAGGGTTTTATTTTGGCGGTACTGTTGACGATTATCTAGTTCAGTTGATTTCTTCTTTTCATGAGTTGGTTTTTCTGGTGAGTTGGGTTTAAAACTGTAATGAAACATCTTAGAGAGTCATGGTGCCACCTTATGGCAGGAAGGAAAAGAAGGAGGATAAGAAAGGTGGCAGGAAGGAAAGATGGAAGAAAGGGAAGAAGGACAGATGGGAGGAACGAAGGAAGGTAAGAAGATAGGACAGAAGGAAGGAAGGAAGGAAGGAAGGAAGGAAGGAAGGAAGGAAGGAAGGAAGGAAGGAAGGAAGGAAAAGGAGACAGAAGGAAAGATGGAAGAAAGACAGATGGGAGAAATGAAGGATGGTAAGAAGATAGGACAGAAGGAAGGAAGGAAGGAAGGAAAAGAAGGAAAAGAAAGGAAGGAAGGAAAGATGGAAGAAAGGGAAGAAGGACAGATGGGAGAAACGAAGGAAGGTAAGAAGATAGGACAGAGGAAGGAAGGAAGGAAGAAAGGAAGGAAAGGAGGGAGAAGGAAGGAAGGGAGGAAGGAAAGGAGGGAGGAGGAAGGAAGGAAGGAAAGGAAAGGAAGGAAGGAAGGACGGAGGAAATAAGGAATTAAGGAAGGTAGGAGGAGGGAGGAAAGAGAAAGGATGGAGGAGGGAGAAAGGAAAGAGGAAGGGAGGAAGGAAGGAAAGAAGAAGGAGGGAGGAAGGAAGGAAGGACAGAAGGAAGGAAGAAAGGGGGATGGAGGAAGGAAAGAAGGAAGGAGGAAAGAGAGGAAGGAAAGAAGAGAGAAGGCAGGAGGAGGAAGGACAGACGGAAGGAAGGAAGGGAGGAAAGAAGGAACAGTCAAAACAGACAGGTTAAGGTCAGCTACAAATGTAATGTAAGCATGGCAAAACATCTCAAATGTGCACTTTGTCTGCTGTTGTGCAGTCGTGTTTTAATTCAAAACAATAATCAAAAATACACATCAACACAATCAAATCTATTTCTCAGTACTGTTAAAATATAGTCAGAAAATACAAAGAAAATAACCAATTTGATTACTAAGCATGCAGAATGACACACACGCACACACACACACACACACACACACACACACACACACACACACACACACACACACACACACACACACACACACACACACACACACACAGAGAGAGAGATGCATTTGTTCATTTTACATACAGATTGGTTACCAGGATGACATCAGTTGTGTTTACATGAATAAGTTGCCATGTGCTTCATTAATTAATTCACTGGACTCTATAATTTGAAGACTGTGGCGTTTGTTAATCAGCACAATCGAGCTGCTTGAGTCATGCTTTTGACTCTAATGAAAGGAGGCCTGCAGAAGAAGAAGAAGAAGAAGAGGAAGAGGAGCTACTGGGGTAAAAAAACAAAAACAAACAGAGATCGTGTCCTGCTCTGAACCAGGCACGTGATGAACAAAGACCATCTGGTAAACACCAGGCGGATCCCTGATTATTTCCCGCTTCTCATTATCCAAAATGACTTGTCGATTCTGTTCAGTGGCTGTGTTGTGCTTCCCTGCATTCAGTGGGCAGGCTTTCTGTATAAAAAGGTAATCAGTCAAGATTTCAGACTCACGAATTACCATCATTGTTATCTTGTTGAAACCTTTTGTCGGCATACATCGCAACAGATTGCCTTAATGCTTTGTTTCACACATGCACTTAGCTTGTTTCACCTATGAGTGCACATGCAGATACACAAGTAAACAGACAACAAGCTGTTACCGCTCAGCACTTATTGATTCAGTCTACTCATTGTGAAATATTTCAATCCATGACTACTCAGCCCGTCCTCGCAAGAAAAACAACAGCGAAGGTCGAAAATTCAGCTTGCAAAAAACAATCTATGAGTATTTAAACTATAGATATTTTTGACTGTTCCTTCTTTCCTCCCTTCCTTCCTTCCGTCTGTCCTTCCTCCCTCCCTCCTTCTCTCATTCTTTCCCTCCTCCATCCTCCTTTCTTCCTCCCTCCCTGCCTCCCTCCTTCTTTACGTCCCTCCTTCCTTCCTTCCTTCGTTCCTTCCTTCCTCCCTTCCTTCTTTCCTCCCTCCCTCCTTCTGTCTTTCTTTCCTCGGCATTACCTTTCTTCTTTCCTCTTTTCCTTTCTCCCTCCCTCTCCTTCCTTCTTTCCTCCCTTCCTTCCTCCCTCCCTTTCTTCCTTTCCTTCCTTCTTCCTTCCTCCCTCCCTTTCTTCCTTTCCTTCCTTCTTCCTCCCTTCCATCCTTCCTTCCTCCCTCCCTTTCTTCCTTCTTTCCTTCCTTCCTTCCTTGACTCGAGGACAACAGGAGGGTTAAAACTCCTGAGCAGCAGCAGCAGCACGATAGATCCCACTGATTGAGTCCAGACACTGGTGGTGGTGCTGATGACTGAGACTGATCAGACTGATGAAGGTTGATGAAGTGATGCACCACTGATGAATCTGTGAAGACTGAGATGTAATGGGAAGGTGGAGGGTTGTGCAAAACATCATCAAGAAAGCACTAAAGCAGAGAGAGAGGAAGCCTGTTTAAAGCTGCAATGTGATGACAATGGCTGACAATGAAGGTGTGTTACCGTGCTATTGGTTAGATGTGACCAGGGGACATCTTAATTGATGCCCCAGAAATGACAGCAAGGAAATTACGATTGAGCTGTGACAGGGATCAGAATAACAGAGGGATGACATGAGCATGCAAAAAGATGAAGTCTTGCTGATTTAACTTTGATTAAACTTCATCAAGCAGCTGTAATAATTATGACCGAAGGAAGTGACGAAGTTCAGACGATGTCAATATAACAGCATTACCACCTTTCTAAATAGATAGATAGATAGATAGATAGATAGATAGATAGATAGATAGATAGATAGATAGATAGATAGATAGATAGATAGATAGATAGATAGATAGATAGATAGATAGATAGATAGATAGATAGATAGATAGATAGATAGATAGATAGATAGATAGATAGATAGATAGATGATCTTTCCTTAACCCTAATCAGACCTTAACTACAGCATTGTCCCACCATAAAACATCATTACTATTTAAAGCTTGCTGCTAATAGAGGACATTAGAAGAGAGGATATTAGAAAATGCTCCTATTGCTCATGTTAGAAAATGCTCCTATGCGTCTCAAAGTGCCAGTATAATCGGCCTATGTGGTTTATTTCAGTATGAAGATGTGTAAGACCAGCGTGCGCTTTGCAGAATAAAAAGCACCCGACTATTTTGAACAGTGAACAAGACATGAAATGGATTCGAGTGTGAATGCCACCTCACCGGGTTTACTCAAATAATCTTCAAATTGTAGTCTTTAAACATCATTTTCTTCTGACATCTGCTTTGAATGTCACCTTTTCAAATCTTTGAATCCTTCTCTGCTTTATTCAGATCTCTCAGATGCTGGCAGCCCTTCTCTTCACCGTGGCACACTATCCTATCATTACTTGCTCCAGAAGCACTCTCCGGTCCCAGTACCATTTGCAGATGAGAGCCAGGACTATTGGAGCCAAACTGCTCATTGCTGAGCAGCAGATGCAGCTGATGTGTCGAGTCCATGTTTAGATATAATTATTGGAGCAGCTGTGCTTTTAAAAAGGAACATTGAGCATAAAATTACGCCAAATATTACAGACTAGATTGGAATAAACGTTCTGCAGGCTACAAAAAGCTGGCATGCCTTTGATATTAGGAAGTTTTATGTGGCATAGAGAGAGATTTCCTTCAAAATACTCTGATTACTGTGACTACTGGGACCGATTTAGGGTTCCCTTTCAGTCTCACAAAGTATCATTCGGTGGAGGAAATAAAGCCAATGTTTAACACTCACCTTCTCTACATTGTGAGATGAAAAGTGAATTTAATGAATGTGTAGGACACTGCAGTGAGGGGATTCCCAGGAGGCCTCGACTGTATCCTTTTGTTGTAACTTCAAAGAATATTTCACAGGGGAATGATCTTTTCTTTCTCCTCCCCCCCTCCTGAGATCAGTCGATGGTGACGCTGCCGTGTGTTACTTTTATGCTCTCGTGCGTCACATTGTCCTGATGATGCTTTTCATAATCGACCCGTTAAACAGGTTGACTACGGGTGGAAAACAGATTGTAGACGATGAGATGGCGTCATCAGATATTAGACGATGGTTAGAAACCCCCTTTTATTACTTAGAAACTCATTTGATGGATAAAAAAAGAAGCTTTTTTATTATTTTTACACCTTACTGAGCCTTAAAATCTAGTGAATTGCTGTCACTTAAAGGGGACGTAACATGATTTTTGAGATTATCTATTATTTTTATAGTCATAGTGTCAGATGCAAGCAGATAGCACAGCATCAAAAGTGAAGCCAATATGGAAATGACTTAAACCTGCATTCTCTCTAATGGCCAGCAGGGGGCGACTCCACTGGCTGCAATTGTATAGAAAAATGACCCTACTTCTCACCTGATTTACTACCTAAATAAACACTTTCCTAATGAGTTTATCGACTCAATTGGTAGTGTCAAGTCTTATTCAATGCAGCATGAAGTTTATTTAGTAAATTATGGTCCCATTTAATATAAAACAGCTGATAAAGTAGGGTATGCTTTAGGATGTGGTTACCTTGTGAGTGAAGTTGCTGCCACAGTGACGTTAGGTGATGTTAACATGGTGTAACCCCAGATTCACAGAGTATCGGCAGAGCTGCAGCTATTTTACAATGAGGTTTCAGTTCATGAAAGCTAATTTTAACAGTTTGGTTGCCTAAAAATGTCTTGTTCAGTATTCATTGTACTAAAAAACCCTCTAAGGAGCTGACTGTTCTGTTTTTTCCAGTAAGTACAATTTGATTTAATGGTTTTAAACTTGTTTTTTTAACCAACAAAAATAAGTATTAGCATTATCACAGTTAACCATAGACTATAAATATACCATGCTAGTGTCAGCTCCACCCTCACGTTCAAATATGGTCACTTCTGGGTCCAAAAATCAAAGATGGTAATGGTCAAATCCATGATGGTGAAAAAACTCCTTTGATAAGGCAGGCCACAAAACAATGGGTGACATCACAGTTTTCCGGTCTATGGTTGGATGTCTACGTTAAAGGTCCAAAACTTGAAGTGAATTTATGTAAAACGCTCCCTAAACAGATTATTTGCACCTGCCCACAAACAGCGACCCGCTCTGTTGCCTTTATTGCCACGTTTTCTCATATTGTTCCTTTGCATATTTCCAATCGGATTCAGGCTTGAATTTGTGCAGATGCAGTTGAGACGTTTCTATTTTGAATGAAAGAATGAGTGAAATCCTACAGGAGGCAGACCTTAAAGAGACGGGAGCTAAAAACGGCCTGTTTCAGACAATGGCTAAACTCAGGTCCTGCACGAGGGGCCAGTATTAACTAAAATATGAGGTTTTTGAATTGCAAAATCATGCAAAGATATTCCAGAAGAGCCCCAGAATATATTTACTGAAAATCAAATCAGTTACTGTTGATGGACAGCTGACATTGTTGAGCTTCTCCGGCATAGTCTTCAGCATACAGAGTGACTTTAACACAAGAGACCAAAATCTTTCTCTAACAATAACCAAGTTTGTTTCGTCATTCTTGAAACTTAATTAATGACCGTAACTTTTCTCATTAATGTTTTCTTGTCTTTCTCAGTGACTTTGGATCACTTAATAAGTAAAAATACGACAATAACCATGTTTGAGCAGAGAGCCAACCAAAGTCCTGCCTCCTTTAAAGTTGATAAATACTTTTAAAAAGAAGATGAAAAGTGATTCTGGGATTTTTGTCTGTAAGTTAAAATTGTGTTTTTATCACATTTTGATTTTTTTGTGAAGATAACACAATTATTTTGCTACTATAAAACAAATAAAACTAAGGTCAGGTCAGGTCAGGTCAGGTTTTAATAGAGTGCCTTTAGCCTTGAGGTGCTCTTCAAGGACAGAAGCACATTTAACCCTCCTTTTGTCCTCGAGTCAAGGAAGGAAAGGAGGAAGGGAGGGAGGAAGGAAGGATGGAAGGGAGGAAGAAGGAAGGAAAGGAGGGAGGAAGGAAGCAAGGATGGAAGAAGGAAGGAAAGGAGGGAGGAAGGAAGGAAGGATGGATGGACGGGAGGAAGAAGGAAGGAAAGGAGGAAGGAAGGGAGGGAGGAAGGAAGGAAGGATGGAAGGGAGGAAGGAAAGGAGGAAGGGAGGGAGGAAGGAAGGATGGAAGGGAGGAAGAAGGAAGGAAAGGAGGAAGGAAGAGAGGAAGGAAGGAAGGGAGGAAGGAAGGGAGGAAAAAGGAAGGAAAGGAGGGAGGAAGGAAGGGAGGAAGGAAGAAGGAAGGAAGGAAAGGAGGGAGGAGGGAAGGATGGAGGGAAGGAAGGAAGGAAGGAAGGAAGGAAGGAAGGAAGGAAGGAAGGAAGGAAGGAAGGAAGGAAGGAAGGAAGGAAGGAAGGAAGGAGGGAGGAAGGAAGGAAGGGAGGGAGGGAGAAAGGAAAAGAGGAAGGGAAGAAGGAAGGAAAGAAGGACAGAGGAAGGGAGGAAGGTAGGGGGGAGGAAAGAAAGAGAGAAGGAGGGAGGGAGGAAAGAAGGAAGGAAAGGAAGGAAGGACAGAGGGAAGGAAGAAAGGGGGATGGAGGAAGGAAAGAAGGAAGGGAGGAAAAAGAGAGGAAGGAAAGAAAGAGAGAAGGAGGGAGGAAGGAACAGTCAAAATTTGACCCGGGAGGACGACACAAAGGTTAAAATCTGAAAACTTACCCGTATTCTCCACCGTGCACCAATTGAATATTCATTACAGGTAAATATTAGCTCTCTCCAGTCTGTCATTGCCATCCTTCTGTTCCCGATGCATGCTTTGTCACATATGCACGATATACGGTTGGATTTGATGAATAATTCAACAGCAAATATACTCTGCTGGTAACGATTACCTCAAATCCATCACTTCATTTCACCCGCAGTGTTTCTATTCTGCGTCAAAGACATTTCCTGTGAATTTAAATTCATCGCTATTTACCTACGTCAATGGAAATAGACATTAACCTTTGTGTCGTCCTCCCGGGTCAAACTGACCCAGTCTGTTTTGATTGTTCCTTCTTTCCTCCCTTCCTCCTTCTCTATTCCTTCCTTCATTCCTTTCCTTCCTCTCTCTTTCATCCCTTCTTTCCCACTTTCTTCCTTCCTTCTGTCCTTCCTTCCTCCCTCCCTCCTTATTTCCTTCCCTCCTTCCTTCCTTTCCTCCCTTCCTCCCTCCCTCCTTCTCTCTTTCTTTCCTCCCCACTACCTTCCTCCTTCCTTCTTTCATTCATACTTCCTTCCTTTCCTTCCTCTCTTCCTTATTTCCTTTGCTCCCTTCTTTACTCCCTCCTTTCCTTTCTTCCTTCCTTCCCACCGTCCTTCCACTCTTCCTTCCTCCCTCCTTTCCTTCCTCTCTTCCTTATTTCCTTTTCTCCCTTCCTTCCTCCCTCCTTTCCTTCCTTACTTCCTTCCCTCCTCCCTTCCTCCTTTACTTCCTTCTTCCTCCCTCCTTTCCTTCCTTCTTCCTCCCTGCCTTCCTTCCTCCTTTCCTTCCTCCTTCCTCCCTTCCTACTTTCCTTCCTTCTTCCTCCCTTCCATCCTTCCTTTTTCCTTCCTTGACTTGAGGACAACAGGAGGGTTAAATATCCTCAATTCTACTTCAGATAGTCAGTTAATTACAGTTCTGCTTAAACACAGCATATGTGACCCTTTAAGGTGACGTGCTCTTATATTCCTCAGTCCTTGCCTGAGTCGGGTTAAGTGGCTCATCTGGACATATGACCGTGTGGAGAAAGTCATCTTGACGCTGTACCTTTTAATATACTTTTGCCTTAATTTGTCTCACTGTGGCTTCGTCTGTCCTGGGTGATTTATCAGTTTCATATACAGAGCTTAGATGGAGGATTATGAGGATGTAGGAGGGTTACAAATGACAGAAATGAGTCTCAGATTGGGTTTTGGTTTGACTGCCCTTCGGGGACAGTTTCAAAGGCGGCAGGTCGGACGCGTCTCTCTGGTTCAAGCCCTGCTCATGTTACCTTGAGCAACACGTTGAGGGCCACCAGCTCCCTTCTGCACTAAAGCAAAGGAAGAGAGAACAATTGGAATAATTTATTTCCTAGGCTGTGCACACACATACACTTGCAGGGAAATGAAACCTTCAGGGATTATTTAAGGATAAGAAAATGTAGGAAAAAGAGTAAATGTTGAGACACTAAAAGGCACCGTTAAGTTCAACGTATACTTTATTATTCCAGATAGGGAAATTTGCATGGTAAACGTGCAGAAGTACACAGAAAGAGTCATAAAAACAGATATAAATACAACTATAAAATATGCAATCCCTTCTCCCATCCCCCCCCAACACACACACACACACACACACTAATGTAGAGATAAGTCAATACTTTATACACAGTGGACTGCATGATCCCTGAGAAACAAATTGCATGAGCATTAACATCAACTAATAAAATATAAAACAGTATTGCACCATGCAAGTGTTGCATAAGGATTACTATTTGCAAATATAGCCCTCACCAAAAAACCCCCACGAAAATCCTAATTTTCCTGCTGTCCCTCTCTTGCTATATTAAAAAAGATTGACTCAAGAACATATTATAATATTTTCTTGACTAGTAATGAGCCAAAACAGGTCTGTAACTAATTTTTTACATATTGTTCCTGCTGAGAAGCTGCATAAAAAGTGTTTTAATGAGCCTGTCACGTGCCGAAAAAAGCTCGAGGATCAGAGCATTGGAGTGCCGGGGCGTAAGGCTTATTTATGGTCGGACTTCAATATGACAACTCAACAGTGTGCAGACTGTTTGTACTACTACAGTAAGGCAGGTGCTTCATTAAGCTGTAGCTCGAGGTGCATTTTAATTGGTAAGAGAAAGGTAAGAGCTGTCTCTCTCTCCACTTTCCCCGTGTGTTGGTTACCACTTAAATTTTTTTTTTCATCTGCCATGCTCCATTTAAAACCAAATACAGTGCACTCTATCTCTGTTCATATGGCAATCAATGAACTTCCATCACACTGTGCTCTCATTTTAGTGGCTGTAAAGCTGAGCGTGAATCTATAGCTACCCACCAAACCGTTCCCCCCTTTACAGTGCCCATCTTTATGCTGCGATAATTTAAGGATGCTGACAGGACTTAATAGAAATGCACTTCCCAGCACCTTTAACATCCACTTTCTGCCTGATATACAATATTTATTAATATTTGCCTGTCCAGTTCCCCCTGCTGTTTCCAAGAAGCGACTGTCTAATAATTAACAGGAGGAAATCACACTCAGATACTATATGTCAGTTTCCACTCCAGTCAGGAAAGAAAAAAAACCCGCTTTGGATTCAACCTTTAATGAAGCATATAGGGGAAAGGATCATTAGTTCCCAGCTGCAGTCTGACCACTGCTGCTTTTGTTATTAGTCACTTGTGCCCACTGCTACTGCTATTATTATTAGTCATATTTATCATTATCATTATTGTTGATACTTTCTCTTTCTCTCCTCTCCTCATCACTCTTCCTCTCTTAACACAACCTATCGAGGCCCACCTGGTTCTACTTGTGGTTTCTTCTTGTTAAAAGGGGAGTTTTTTTTCTTCTTTTCCTCTTTCTCTATAAATAAAATGAGACCTGCTCTATGTGAAATCTGCCCTAAGATCAATTCTGTTGTAATTCGGTGCGATAAATGCTGTATTGATGGTTGCAAATCAAGAGAACATTAACATTAACAGTCCTGTAGCCCTGCATCAATGCAACATAACCATAAAAGCATCATTAAAGGTCTATGTGGTGGTGGTGGTCTCTGGGTAAAAAAAGAGGCAACAACCAAGTTCTGCACTATAGGGCACCGCAGCAGTGCTTACAGCTAAATGCTAACATGCAAGTTATATTGCGCATGCTCACGTTTATTAATCAGTTAAGCACTAAAAACAGAAAGCTTCAGCTCAGTCTTCTGGAAACTGCAACTAATCCTATGTTACGTTGCATTGGAAAACATAATTTCTGCTGCAGACTTTTTTTTTTTAATGAATGAAGCAATACATTTCACTCTAAAGTCTGCATTATTATAAATACTTATCAGTGTGAATGCTCTCATGCACTCAAAATAATAAGTGTGAGGACAGAAGTACACGATTTGAGACAAGGGCTGGGTATCGTTTAAAAAATTACAATACCAGCATCAATCCAAGCAGTGATACCGATCATGTGAATAGAAGCATTAAATGCCACCACTCCTCCACATTATAGCTGCTGTGACAGTGGGCCAATCACATGTTGCATTAGATTGAAGAACACTTGTGTTGATTGGCAAATATTTTCTAGCTCTGGGTGCAAAAAGAATTGATTGCAGGTATCGTGAGATGCTTTGATACTACTTGGTATCGATTTATTTTGGTTCAGACCTTGAAAAGGTATCAAGTAACGATATCAAGCTCTATTTGAGACGCATCACGAGACCATTAACTTCCCCTAACCTTAATAAAGTTCTGCCAGGGCCCAAAACATAACCATAAAAGTTTAATAGCGTCACTGTGAGATCATATTTTAGTGGATAAATACAGATCTGTTCTGTCTCTCAACATTTTAGCAACTTGCCAAATACATTAATTAACAACATGTTCTCATTATGTTGAGAGAACCATAATTTATAGGATGGAGGATCAGGGGAGCTTATGAAGATGCTATTAATGTTTCGCAAGTGTTTGGTTGGTCATAAACCAAAGTAAAAAACTTTGTGCTGGAGCTGCTACAGAAAACCTCAGGAGATCATCGAAATCATTAAGAGTCCTCCTCGGTGTGCTAAGGCAATCTGTGGCAGGTGTCATCGATATCCATCCAACAGCTGTTGAAAGCCAGAAATCTCAACCCAATCAGTTAGATTCATCCTCTGGGGATCGTCTATGTCTGTACAATATTTAGTCCATCCGAAAATTGACATATTTCAGTCTGGATGGACAAGACGTGCACCAGTGCATAATAAAAATAAAGGAGGAAAAACGCCTGAAAATAATTGCACATCTCTAAATACTGTACATAGCTCTTTGCCTCAGGTTTGAGGACATTGCAGGACAAACATATAAAAAAAAGCATTCATGTTCCCGGAGTTAACTGATATAATTAAACGGGGCCATTAACATCATCAGTAGCACAATGTCACAGACACTCAGTATGTTTCAGTGCCCCTGATAATTCCCCCACAGCTCCAGTGCATCAGCAGCAGTGTTGATATTAATAGAGTGGCAACACAAAAGCTTTACCAGGCTGATCACTTTCGCTCTTGGCCTTAATGTACAGCAGCATTCCTCCTCACTGCTTCTATTATAAAAAACAAAACAAAACGTAAAGTCAACTCAGTGCTACTCCAGTCGTACGTTATGGAGTGCAAATTGGAAAAAACAGCCTGCAGCTTCACAGCTCAGCATCGCGGCGATCCATCACGCTAATTCCTCGGATAGGGGGCAATTCATTTCACGGTGAACAACAAACAAATATTTACTCTTAAAGCACACGCGTAACAGAGCATTAATTATAAAGCAGCCACATTATAAAGGAATAATTAGGGTGCTGTCGTAACAAATGGAGCTAATCTCATTTTCATATCTGTGTTTGTTTTCTAATCTATGAGGCTTGTTAAAGTCAGAGACACAGCAGCTCGTTGAGGACGTCTTTATTTTGTTCTCCTCATATGGGGCAGTGATGAATAAGGGTTGGCAACATGAGCAATTTAAAAATGCTCCTGAAAATGTCAAATGGTGTAACCACAAAAGAATGATGATGTTATCCACCTACAGTGTATTTAAGTGGACTTATACTAATAATGACTACATTTAAAAAACATGTAAATGTTTCCTGATCTCCATGGTTACCAGATTAAATGTAATATTTAGAACAATTGTATTCCATTACCTTTATTTAATATAAAAGTTATAATGTAAGATCATGCCAAACTAGTTGATATGGTGTTTTATTGAGAATTTACTGTTTTTAACCTTTGTGTCGTCCTCCCGAGTCAAATTGACCCCGTCTGTTTTGACTGTTCCTTCTTTCCTTCCTTCCCTTCTTCTTTCGTTCGTTCGTTCGTTCGTTCGTTCCTTCCTTCCTTCCGTCCTTCCTTCCTTCCTTCCTTCCTTCCGTCTGTCCTTCTCTCTTTCCTCCTTTCCTTCTGTCCTTCCTTCCTCCCTTCCTCCTTCTTTCCTTCCTTCCTTCCTCCCTACCTCTTTTCCTTTCTCCCTCCCTCCCTCCTTCTCTTTTTCTTTCCTCCCTCCATTCTTCCTCCCTTCCTTCCTTCCTCCATCTTTTCCTTGATGTTTCCTCCCTTCCTTCCTTTCTCCCTCCTTTCCTTCCTTCTTCCTCCCTTCTGTCCTTCCTTCCTCCCTCTTTTCCTTCCTTCTTCCTCCCTTCCTTCCTTCCTCCCTCTTTTCCTTCCTCCCTCTTTTCCTTCCTTCTTCCTTTCTTCCATCCTTACTTCCTCCCTCCCTTCCTTGACTCGAGGACAACAGGAGAGTTAAGCAAGTTGAATTTATTGGTACAAAGTTTTTATGGTTACACCACTTAGACATTTTTGCCATAATCCTCTAATATATTCTCTCAAAATGGATTAAAAGCAGAAATTTGATGCTGGGTCCACAAAAAAAGGATGTGTGCAAGTTATCCATAAGTTTATTTTCACATTTTAACCCCTTTAAATTTGACTAAACAACATGGACACAAACAAACCTCACTGACCCTTATACAGCACACAACCCTTTCTAATGGTCGCCACTCACTCCAGTGTGACTGCTGCCTGTGATCGCCATGGAAACGTGGACGCAACCACTGTCTCCATCCGTCTGGTGTGACTCCGTTACTGTGTGCATCCAGCTGTAGACGAGAGGAAGGGAGACGCTCTGATGCACACGTACATCCTGAGAAAATGTCAGAATATAGAAGAGTTCAACTTGTCTGACCTAAACATTACTGTGTAAATGTGTAAGATCGGAAGAGTAGATAAGTGTTGCTCGAGCCTAAAGGCAGATTATCTTTATTAAGCGACTGTTATTAATACGTCTAATTGAATGTCAGAGTAGGATGTCCTGGTCATGTTTTTCACTGCTGCTGTTGATCTTCTTTCACAGCTCAGCTTTCATTAAATTCACATCCATATTTGACGATTCTGCACATGCATTTATTTATGTATTTATACAGTGAGTGCACATTAATAAATATTTGTGCAATTTGTGCCAGTTTAGCAGTTTATCCATCAAAAGACACATAAAATACATTAAAATGGGAACAGTTCACTTTGGGTTGAGGACTGTTTACACCATTTTTTGGCAATTTATAGATCAAACTACTAATTGATTAATTGAGAAAGCACTCAACAGATTAATCACTAATTAAAATAATCATTATTTGCAGCCCTAATTTGAACCTAAACTCACTTTTTGTCAAACTTTAACCATGGACGGATATTTAACGATAGAAATATTAGAGAGAAGATTCAATTTAGAAAAGCAATTTAACCCTCCTGTTGTCCTCGAGTCTAAGGAAGGGAGGGAGGGAGGGAGGGAGGGAGGAAGGAAGGATGGAAGGTAGGAAGAAGGAAGGATGGAAAGAAGGACAGACGAAAGAAGGAAGGTAGGGGAGGAAAGAAAGAGAGAAGGAGGGAGGGAGGGAGGGAGGAACGAAAGAGAAAAGGAAGGAGGGAGGGAGGAAGGGAGGGAGGAAGGGAGGAAAGAAAGAGAGAAGGAAGGAGGGAAGGAGGAAGGGAGGAAAGAAAGAGAAAAGGAAGGAGGGAGGAAGGGAGGGAGGAAGGAAGGACAGAAGGAAGGAAGAAAGGGGGATGTAGGAAGGAAAGAAGGAAGGGAGGAAAGAGAGAGGAAGGAAAGAAAGAGAGAAGGAGGGAGGGAGGAAGGACAGATGGAAGGGAGGAAGAAGGAAGGAAAGGAGGAAGGAAGGGAGGAAGAAGGAAGGAAAGGAGGGAGGGAGGAAAGAGAGGAAGGAAAGAAAGAGTAGGAGGGAGGGAGAAGGACAGACGGAAGGGAGGGAGAAGGAAGGAAAGGAGGGAGGAAGGATAGACGGAAGGGAGGAAGAAGGAAGGAAAGGAGGGAGGAAGGAAGGAGGGAAGGAAGGACGGAGGAAAGAAAGAGGAAAAGGAGGTAGGGAGGAAGGGAGGAAGGGAGGAAGGAAAGACGGAGGTAGGGAGGAAGGGAGGAAGGAAAGAAGGAGGAGGAAGGGAGGAAAGAAGGAACAGTCTAAACAGACGGGGTCCATTTGACCCGGGAGGACGACACAAAGGTTAAATACATTTAATATTTTGGTTTTAAAGAAACATAATCTGTCCTTTGATGATTCCCTGTAATATTCTCCATGGTGCCCGATATTATTCAGTATAATCTGCACTGAGGATGGGAGTCATTGTGGATCTCCAGTGGCAGAAAGTTTAGTAAAGGATATGAACTCCAAATACAGACGTTGTGGTGCAGGTTTAATAACAGCTGTCTCATAATCCGTCCATGCATTCATAGAGAACAAAGGCAGCTGTAATAAATAGTTTTATAAGACATATGATCCTTAAAAAAACAAAAACCCAAACACACAGTTGTGCTTTTCATTATTTTCAGCAGCCATGTGAGGTTCATTTTAACCCAGACGTTCAAGAGTAGAATCTCTCATTTAACTTGATTTGACTGCAGAAAGTAATAAAAACATGTTTTAATAAAAATATCTGTTTAAACTCCAAAATGAAAAAAGCTAAAATATAAGATGTCACACCACTGAAGAGAGCTATCCATTCCCAAAAATTGACTTAAAGATAATATGAGAATATGACTTTTATAATTGTTAAATTTACTTCCAGGCTTTTGAATTGTGTTTTGGTCTTTTCATTAAGTTTTCTACTTCTTCAGAAGCTGCTACTTCTACTCCTGTGGCCCAAAAAGCATTTTCCCCATAGACCACCATTAAAAAAGAGATGTCAGGATACCTCAAACTGGAAACAAGGTCTATTATGACTCTTTCTGTTATGAATTTTTGATCCATAGAGGTTTTGTGACGGCCCTGGGCCTCCATGGTAGAGGGGATGGTCTGCCTTGCCTGCTACTCCTGTTTTTCTCTCTTCCCCTAGATGGTCTGGTCCCTCCTTCCTCATCAAGTGATTGAGATCACCTGTTGGGAGCCTTTTTAAATCCTGGAGTGCCAAGATGTCGCTCTCTCACTCTCTGGCCCTCCTGGAAGGCTGGTGCCTTTCAGGCGCCTTATGTTTGGTTTTGTTTGTTTGATTGTGTTAAGAAGTAGCCTCGGTTCATGTTATTTTCGATGTTAAAACTATTGTTTGATTCAATTTATTTAACTTTAATAAATTACTTTCATTTGAGCTCTTGCCATGTGGTCCTCCCTGCTTTGTTGTGCTCTCAAACGAGCTGGGCATAACAGTTTTATATTTGTAAAACTTTCCTTGAGCTCAGAAAAAGCTTAAATTTAAAAATGTGTGACATCATCACAATGTAAAGTCTATGGGCCGAGCAGGAACTTGTGGGCAGGAAACACTACTGCACGTATTCAGTGGGCTGCAGAAGCAAACCCAGAAGCTAGAAACTTATTTGTGGTTATGCACCAGCTGAGCAATTCTTATAGGACTCAACAGACTCTTATAATACATCCATTACGAGCGTTCAGCAGAGTGTGTCGTGAGGGTCGAGCTCGAGCTTCAGTCACACCCCCGTGCACATGAGCAGAAATCTTCTCTCACAAGGATGATTTTCCACACGTAGATATAATCCTGTGTACTAACATCACATGCACACACCTGCTTTTCATGTGCAAGAGTTTTAAGACTAATTAAACACTGTATATTTTTCTCTGCTTATATTAAATCAGTCAGTTATAAACCAGTAATGGTGATGAATGCAGAAGTGGGGGGGGGGGAGGAGGCATCTGCACAAATGTACTGTAAGTCGGTCATGTTCATACTTGTTTTAACCATCTGTTCCTACCACCGCCGTCGTTGTCACAGTCCAAACATAACACAGATACACACCTGATGTCAGATGCAAAACCACACCATGTGTTACAGTATGTCACATAATGTATAAAGCAGTCCTGCATGGAATCAACGTCCAGCTGAGATCATTTCTGTTTTATGTTAATAGATCATTACCACACAGATTTAATTAAATCTTTTATTTAATGATTGATGTTTCTGCAGTAACAGCCCTCGGTGCTCTTATTTTGGCATGCATCTTTATTGCAACAGATGACACTGGCACTGTAATTCATCTGGTGAAATATATGTGTGGGCAAGCGCACAAAATTGCTCCTAATATCATTTCATTTCCATCCACTGTTTGCCTTGAAATTGGACAATCTGGGCATTCTCCATCTCCTAAGTGGACCCCATGAAAGAATGATGTAACAAGCAAGAAAACCATCCCCTGCCCACGATGCCAGACAAACGCAGCGGAGTGTGCAGGAGCGATGGCACTCAGCAGCTGCTGGAATAACATCAGCAAAAAGTCTGCTGGGAATTGATGCTAACATTTGGCTCCATTTTCCCAAGTGGAGTACAATCAAAAGATGTGATTTCATCACAAGAAAGAGAACATTTTAGATGCTTATCACGTAGTGTGCTTGAAGCCACGGGATTTAAGGTATTCCATATGTGAAATCGACATATATATATATACTGTATGATAACACATGTCATCTCATCTCATTTCACATGGGGTAAATTCACAATCAGGCAGATGTGCAGCAGGGGAGGAAATAGGAGCTGACAAGATCCCAGAACACACAGAGCCAGGGACAATTTTTAACATGCAATTTACTGTATTTTGACCACTGCAAACATCACTATTAGTAGTAGTATTTTATTTCAGTCCTTATCAACATAAATAAATCACAACCCAGCCAGCATGTCAATGTGTGCCCCATAAGGGTTAAATTAGGGCTGTAAATATGGGTTTTTTTTCTGCAGTTTCCATGGTGACCCCACCTGTGTTTGCCTATATGGGCTTCAAGTGGGTTCTGACTGGGTTTCAGGTGGGGCCCAACTGGGTGAGACCCATATATGTTTGCCCATATGGGGTCTAAATGGGATCAGAACCATCATTAAACCTGCTACTTAGCCCTTTCTCTGTTTCTTGTGGTTTTGCTGTAATAAGGAAGTCCTCGTGGTCACAACAAGTCTCCAACAGTCCTTGCTGGAAATCCGCCCGGACCTTTACATGAAAAAACAAACAAACCCCCACTGTATGCCATCGTCTTCTGATTTAAGTCAAGTATTTGCTGGTATTTTGTTGACAGTTTCATACCGGCCTTGACCTTTACAGATAAGGGGCAGAAGCAATTATTTAGTGTGGAGGGGGAAAAAAAGATTTTATATTTACCTCAGAGACTTTCTATGTTTCCGTTTCACCTCGAGTGTTCCTCACTTCTCTTTCTGTCGAGACCTTATTGATACACATAGTCGCTGCGGTTCAGGAGGTGCAGATGTGGAAGAGGTTAACCATCTAATACAGCTTAAAGAAAACAGTTTTCTTCTTTACCTTGAATCTTTAGTCCAGTTTATTTTCTGCAAAACAATATGATCGATTTCCAGTCTAGCAGCAAAAAATAAACTATTGCAAGAATTAGAAGAAGTAACTGGAAAGGAAAAAAGTTTTCTTGACGTACTAATTTGCATCACTAATCAGCAATTAATCATTTTCTAAGCCTCGCCTTCCTTAGTTACTGTTGCTATCCTGTCAAACTTTCAATAGTGCTTCACATTTGCAATTAACCATACAAAAATTCACAATACTCTCTTACAAATAGCAAGATCTGCCGTATAATTCAGGTAACCTAGCTGAAAGGTGATTTTTTTTTTCTTCATATTCACTCAAACTAGACTCCAGGTTGCTCAATATCAGACAGACCGGAGCTTCTGGCTGACAATATCTGCTAAAATGAGGTCTGTAGTAAGTCCAAAAAAGGATCGAAGTGACAAGTTTGTGCAATTTCCCACCTTTGCTAAGCCCCTCGGAGAAAGGGCATCGTCACACCTTGATTGGCTGAGAGGGGGGAATGCACCCAGCTGCTCTCAGTTACTATTTAGGTGCCTCACATATCCTGCACACAGGTGATCTAACACTTCACCTCTGAGGGATTTTGACATTCAGCTGCAGCAAATTGGGGAAAAGAGGAATGACAGCGAGTACCTAAGAAAGAGTAACTGCCACAGACGTTTATCTGAAGCTAATATGAAGCTTCAGCCGTCCAATTGAGTCAAATCAAGTCTATTTTTCAACTTTACAGTGATAAAGTCCCTCTTTTTGTTACTATACTTCCACCACAGCTCAACAGGGAAACACAAATAGGGAATTTGATGCTTAACCTTTTCATACTGTTCATATTCTGACTCATAACTAGTCTCCACAAACCAATTCACATCCATAAATTCCCCCAGCAGTCATTAATAAATGTTTGATTGATCCTTAATGAAGCTGCCAGAGAGCAAATAGACTGTATTTTATGTATTTATAGGAAGGAAAAAAGACATTTACAATCACTATATAATGGTCCGGGAGGAGATTTTATAGAATATGAAGACTCAGGTCAATTTTGCTCATTTGCATATTGAAATATTTTTAACTTTGTGTCGTCCTCCCGGGTCAAATTGACCCTGTCTGTTTTGACTGTTCCTTCTTTCCTCCTTTCCTTCCTTCCTTCTTACCTCCCTTCCTCTTTTCCTTTCTCCCTCCCTCCCTCCTTCTTTCCTTCCCTCCTTCCTTCCTCCATTCCTTTTTCTTCTGTCCGTCTTTCCTTCCTTCCTCCCTTCCTCTTTTCCTCCCTCCGTCCTACTTTCCTTCCTTCCTTCTTTCCTCCGTCCTTCCTTCCTTCCTTTCCTTCCTTTCCTTCCTCCCTTCCTCCCTTCCTCCCTTCCTCCCTCCCTCCCTCCCTCCCTCCCTCCCTCCCTCCCTCCCTCCCTCCCTCCTCCCTTCCTTCCGTCTGTCCTTCCTCCCTCCTTCTCTCTTTCTTTCCTTCCCTCCTTCCCTCATTCCTTCCTTCCATACTCCTTTCCTTCCTTCCTTCCTTCCTCCCTATTTTCCTTCCTTCCTCCCTTCCTTATTTCCTTCCTTCCTCCCTCCCTCCTTATTTCCTTCCTTCCCTCCTTCCTTCCTTCCTTCCTTAATTGCTTCCTTCCTCCATCCCTTCCTCCCTTCTTTCCTTTGTCCTTCTTTCCTTCCTTCCTCCCTACCTCTTTTCCTTTCTCCCTCCCTCCCTCCCTCCTTCCTTCTTCCTTTATTCGAGGACAACAGGAGGGTTTATTTACATTTTTGTAAACTTTCAGTCCCAGCTAAAAGAAATATGTAAAGGTGTTGTTACAGCTCTGAAAATTTTTTAATTATGGCAGATATCCACTTGTTATGACTAACTCAGACATTATAAGCATTACAAAAACTCTAAAATGCAAATTAGAGCAGACAAACACTTGCAATTTTGCTTGTAGTATCTTGAAAGGTAGTTTTAAATCCAAAGCTTGACAGACCAGCCGTGCCTACCTAGTTACGGTTGCTAAGCTATGATTGGACAATTGCTATTCAAAAGAAGAGGTTTAGAAAATTAGAGGTTGAAATCAGCCTCAATTCACCGCAGCGCAGTGTAGAAACGTTGCTTTTGTTTAAAAAGTACAACACAGCACTAATTTTTATGTTTCAGATTGAGAGACTGTCGCTACACAGCTACACACACGGGTCTCTTCACCCCGAACATATTATGCTGCAAGTTCAGGCGTGCAAACAAATATAGGAACCTAAAAAATAAAATAAAAAAAGCAGGTTGTTGAGGCACTAAAAAAAACACAACACCAGGTAGAGAAAGTCATGATGTGAATATTTGCTCTCACCATGGTGTGTGTGTGTGTGTGTGTGTGTGTGTGTGTGTGTGTGTGTGTGTGTGTGTGTGTGTGTGTGTGTGTGTGTGTGTGTGTGTGTGTGTGTGTGTGTGTGTGTGTGTGTGTGTGTGTATGCTTTACTATGAATCACATATGTCCTACTGATGTATTCAGTTTCACAGCAATCAAGGCCAGGACTGCTGAGAGCTCTGTGTGTGTGTGTGTGTGTGTGTGTGTGTGTGTGTGTGTGTGTGTGTGTGTGTGTGTGTGTGTGTGTGTGTGTGTGTGTGTGTGTGTGTTTGTGTTTGTGTTTGTGTTTGTGTTTGTGTTTGTGTTTGTGTGTGTGTGTGTGTGTGTGTGTGTGTGTGTGTGTGTGTGTGTGTGTGTGTGTGTGTGTGTGTGTGTGTGTGTGTGCATTAATGTGTGAGTGTGGAGTGGCGATGCAAGGCTCAGAATAAAGAGTGAGAGTGTGCATCCCTGCAAGTAAAAAAAAAAAAAAAGAAGAAGAAGTGAGAGCTGCTGAGATATGCATCAGCGTGCCTATTGATCCCGACTATTGACAGCTCTCATTTCTCATTAAGTCGCGTGCCTCCATTAAAAAACCAAGCGGCCGTTCCCCTGGCGACTGCTGGTGGAGGATCACAGTGAGAACCCTCAATGTAACACAGAGGACACTTCCCGCCGTAGGAAACACACAAAATCCTCCCTGGATTGAAGGGAGGAAGGAAGGGAGGAAGGATGGAAGGGAGGAAGGAAGAAGGAAAAGGGAAGGAAGGAAGGGAGAGAGGAAGAAAAGGAGGGAGGAATGAAGGGAGGAAAGGAAAGAGGGAAGGATGGAAGGGAGGAAGAAGGAAGGGAAGGAGGGAGGGAGGAAGGAAGGATTGGAGGAAAGAAGAAGGGAGGAAAGAAGGAAGGAAGGAAGGTAGGAAGGAGGGAGGAAAGAAGGAAGGATGGAAGGTAGGAAGAAGGAACGAAAGGAGGAAGGAAGGAGGAAAGAAGGAAAGAAGGAAGGTAGGAGGGAGGGAGGAAAGAAGGAAGGAGGGAGGGAGAAAGGAAAAGAGGAAGGGATGAAGGAAGGAAAGAAGGACATAGGAAAGAAGGAAGGGAGGAAGGTAGGGGGGAGGAAAGAAAGAGAGAAGGAGGAAGGAAGGAGGGAAGGGAGGAAAGAAGGAAGGGAGGAAAGAAAGAGAAAGGGAGGGAGGGAGGAAGGACAGACGGAAGGAAGGAAGGAAGGAAGGAAGGAAGGATGGGAGGAAAAAGAAACAGTCAAAACAGATGGGGTCAATTTGACACGAAGGATATATATGTATATATATTTATGAAATGAGCATCGCTGTGTTTGCACTGAGCTTTGTACGATGGGTTTTGAGGCTTGTTTGACATATCATCCGGTTCAGAGAGCAACATCTGATGCTGAGAGACAAGAGGATTCCTACAAAGAGCTTTCTGTGTAATATCAGGCTCCAGCGGACTCGTGATCTGATCTTTAATTCTATAAAAATAAAAAAGCATTATGTTGTATTGACATCAGGAGAGTGCTGCTCAACTGGATGCAAAGACTAATATAATATTGATTGATTGATATCCCCATGTGAAGCTATTAAAAAGAGCAGAAGGATTAGGTTTGATATTTAAAAACTAAATTCTGCTTTTATTAAATAGCCACTAAATCGCTGCAAAGTTTGATCATTTTTATCAGTTAGAAAAAATTTGTACACTGGTCAATGATGTCTTTTTGTCCATGTGGTTTAGTTTAAATTTAAAGGGGTTAAAATGTGAAAATAAACGTATGAATAACTTGCACACATTGTTTTTTTGTGGACCCAGCATCAAATTTCTGCTTTTAATCCATTTTGAGAGAATATATTAGAAGATTATGGTAAAAAATGTCTAAGTGGTGTAACCATAAAAACTTTGTACCAAATAATTCAAACTTGCTTAAAAACAGTAAATTGTCAATAAAACACCATATCAACTAGTTTGGCATGATCTTACATTATAACTTTATATTAAATAAAGGTAATGGAATACAATTGTTCTAAATATTACATTTCATCTGGTAACCATGGAGATCAGGAAACATTTACATTGTTTAAATGAAGTAATTATTAGTATAAGTCCACTTAAATACACTGTAGGTGGATAAAATATTTAATATTTATCATTTTTTTGTGGTTACACCATTTGACATTTTCAGGAGCATTCAGTCTTACTTTTGGTAAAAAATGGTGCATATGTCATTTTAAATGATATAAAACCAACAAAAATACAAAATGAACATTTTAACAAACATGATGCTGCTTTAAAAACTATTTTTTAAAGATATTTTTGAAGTTCTCATCTTGCCAACACTTATTTATTTGTCACTGACCCATACATCCAAATAATTGCTAATATTTTGGGTTCACAGTAACATTGACACAACAAATGGGCCAATCAGCATCAACTAAACCACTTTATTTTTTATTTTTTAGGGTAAAACTTAAACTGTTGGTGGTAATTCTTCATTTTTTGTTGAAAACGTTGCAGATTAGTTTGGCTTTAAACTATGATGGATGGTTTCCAACAGAAAGTTTATGATTAATAG